>NC_053492.1:472368008-472465508 GCF_905171775.1 Rana temporaria | reverse complement strand
TGTGAAGTAGCGCTTGTTTCCCGTGCTTAGAACTGTCCCTGCACAAAATGTAGTTTAAAATCACTCGCGGCTATAATGAATTGTTGGCTCCCAGCAATCTGGGGGTCCCCTTTGTTAAAAGGGTCTTTCATATTCCGATAAGTCCCCCGCCCGCAGACCCCCACAACCACCGGGCAAGGGTTGTGGGGATGAGGCCCTTGTCCCCATCAACATGGGGACATGGTGCTTTGAGGGGTCACAGACCCCCAAAGCATCATCCAAATGTTGAGGGCATTTGGCCTGGTACGGTTCAGGAGGGGGGGGGGGGCGCTCTCTCGTCCCCCCCTCTTTTCCTGCGGCCTGCCAGGTTGCGTGCTCAGATAAGGGGTCTGGTGTGGATTTTTGGGGAAACTCCACGCCATTTTTTTTTTAATTTTGGGTGTAGTTCCCCTTAAAAACCACACCACACCTGAAGGGTCTGGAATGGATATTTGGGGGGTACCCCACGTAATTTTTTTTTTTATTTGACGCGGGGTTCCCCTTAATATCCATACCAGACCTGAAGGGCCTGGTAATTGAATTTGGGGGGGGACCCCTACGCTTTTTTAAAAAAAAATTATGAATGACTTTTCTCTGAATTGCCGGAACCCGAAAATTCATCTCAGCAGTGATTTTAAATGACTTTTTTTCCTTCAGAAATGACACTTTGTGCAGGGACAGTTCTAATGCCGCGTACACACGGTCGTTTTTCGGCATGAAAATGTTTTTTGTTTTTTTTTAAATGTCATTTAAAATGATCGTGTGTGGGCTTCACATCGTTTTTCGTCTTCTGAAAAAAAATTCGAACATGCTGCATTTTTTAATGTCGTTTTTTAAAAATGACGTTTTTCGTGATGTAAAAAATGATCGTGTGTGGGCAAAAACGACGTTTTAAACCTGCGCATGCCCAGAAGCAAGTTATGAGACGGGAGCGCTCGTTCAGGTAAAACTACCATTCATAATGGAGTAAGCACATTCATCACGCTGTAACAGACAAAAAATCGCAAATCGTCTTTTGCTAACAAGGAATCAGCTAAAAGCAGCCCCAAGGCGAATAGGACTTCCGCTTTAGAGTTCCGGCGTACGTGTTGTACTGTACGTCACCGCGCTTTGTTCATCATTTTCCCAAAACGATGGTGTGTGGGCAACGTCGTTTTTAATGATGAAGTTGGAAAAACATTGTTTTTTTTTCATGATGAAAAAAATTAATTTTTTTTCATGCCGAAAAACGACCGTGTGTATGCGGCAATAGTACGGGAAACAAGCGCTACTTCACAGGCATAATATACACCCCCCCCCAGGTACGAAATTTCAAGGAATATTTCACTTTTATTGTTTCACTTATTAAATTCACTGCTTCCAAAAAAAACGTCCATTTTTATTTTATTTTTTAGCATTGATACATGTCCCCTGGGGCAGGACCCGGGTCCCCAAACACTTTTTAGGACAATAACATGCATATTAGCCTTTAAAATTAGCACTTTAGATTTCAAACGTTCGAGTTTGAAATCGAAAGACTTTAACGGGGTTCTAAAGTTCACACAAACTTTTGGTCTGTTCGCAGGTTCTGGTGCGAACTGAACGGGGGGGAGGGGACGGGGGTGTTTGGCTCATCCCTCGTAGTGAGTGCTACATATAGAGATAAATCTCTGAATTGCGGCTGTTCTAACACAAATTTGGCACATGGGACGCGGTGGTGTGAAGAAACCCAAAACTTCTTGGGCCAGATTCACAAAGAATTGCCCTGGCGCAGCGTATCAGAGATACGCTACGCCGCCGTATCTTACCTGGCGGAATTTCGAATCCAGGAAGATTTCGCGCCGTAAGTTACGGCGGCGTAGTGTATTTCTCGGCGCGTATTTCAAATTGGGCGGGTAGGGGGCGTAATACATTTAAATGAAGCGCGTCCCCACGCCGATTGAAATGCGCATGCTCCGTTTCGAAATTTCCCGCCGTGCTTTGCGCGAAATGATGTCGCACCGACGTCATTTTTTGAACGTAGACGTGAGTTACGTCCTTTCCTATTCACGGACGACTTACGCAAAAAAAAAAAATTCTAAATTCGACGCGGGAACGACGGCCATACTTTAACATGGCAAGTCTATCTATACGCCACGAAATAGCAGCCGTAACTATACGCCGGGAAAAGCCGACTAGCGACGACGTAAGAGAATGCGACGGCCGCGCGTACCTTCGTGGATCGACGTAAAAAGCTAATTAGCATACCCGACGCGGAAAACGACGCAAACTCCACCCAGCGGGCGCCAAAGTATTGCACCTACGATCCGAAGGCGTACGAAGCCGTACGCCTGTCGTATCGAAGCCAGAAGCCGTCGTATATTGGTTTGAGGATTGAAACTAAAGATACGACGCGGGAAATTTGAAAGTACGCCGGCGTATCAGTAGATACTCCGGCGTACTCTCACTGTGAATCTGGCCCCTTTGGTCTTAGATTGTTAGATGCACAAATCGAATTCATATCTCTAAGGGCCCTACAGAACCTCCTGGTTCTTGTTACATAAGAATTGTACTGATGGTTCTTCTTAATTGTCTAATAATAGACCAACTTTATTAAATTTAAAAATATATATGAAATTATACATTAATTATAGGTAAGAGATTTGATTAAAAACGTTCTTCCTTCTATACTTGAAGTTCAAGCATAATTTAATAGAACTTTTCAATATTGAACATATTTATCTAAGTAATAACTATTATTATAAAGTATTGGTCAGGGGCGGACTGACCATTGAGGCACTCGGGCACTTCCCGAGGGCCCCATGCCACTAGGGGGCCCCATCAGGTTTGCCAGGCTCAGTAAAACCAGGGACAGTATGTAAAAATCTGTGTTTTTTTTTTACACCTGTCCCTCATGTGTCTGAAACCGACATGCTTTTGATGTGAAAATCCCGAGATTTTAGCTGCCCCGCCTCTGCACTGCCTCCTGGCGTGGTGGCCATCTGTAAGCCCAGGGGCCCCATAATCTTCTATTGCCCGGGGGCCCCATGAGTTGTCAGTCCGCCCCTGGTATTGGTATAGTGCCAACAGTTTGCACAAAGCTTCAAAATATAGGGGTAGACAGTAAAGCTACAATACAGTTCACAACAAGAGGGTTTGGGGACCCCCGTTAATGAGAGCTTACAATTTAAATGTGGTGAAAGTGATATAAAAGGTAATAATTGTAAGGAGGTAAGTGCAAATTTTTAGATGGGATAAGCTTGTAGGATACAGCGCCTTGCAAAAGTATTCACCCCCCTTGGCATTTTGCGTGTTTTGTTGCCTCACAACCTGGAATTACCACGGATTGTTTGAGGATTTGCATTATTTAATTTACAGAACACGCCCACAACTTTTTGTTATTTTTTTTTAATTGTGAAGAAAACAACAAATAGGACAAAACAACAAAAAAAGTCATTGTGCATAACTATCCACCCCCCTAAAGTCAATACTTTGTAGATCCACCTATCACAGCTCCAAGTCTCTTTGGATAAGTCTCTATGACCATCCCACATCTCACCACTGGGATTTTTGCCCATTCCTCCTCCTTGCAAAACTGCTCCAGCTCCTTCAAGTTGGATGGTTTGTGCTTGTGAACAGCAATCTTTAAGTCTGACCACAGATTTTATATTGTATTGAGGTCTGGGCTTTGACTAGGCCATTCCAACACATTTCCATGTTTCCCCTTAACTAGGGATGAGCCGAACACCCCCCCCCCCATTCGATTCGCGCCAGAACCTTCGAACTGACCGAACGTTCACGCAAACATTTAGAACCCCATTGACGTCAATGGGACTTGAACGTTTGAATTCAAAAGTGCTCCTTTTAAAGCCTAATATGCAAGTTATTGTCGGAAAACGGGTTTGGGGACCCGGGTCTTGCCCCCGTGAACATGTATCGTTTTTTCTGGAGCAGCGATTTTAATGATGCTTAACCACTTAAGACCCGGACCTTTAGGCAGCTAAAGGACCTGGCCAGTTTTTGCGATTCGGCACTGCGTCGCTTAAACTGACAATTGCACGGTCGTGCGACGTGGCTCCCAAACAAAATTGACGTCCCTTTTCCCCCACAAATAGAGCTTTCTTTTGGTGGTATTTGATCACCTCTGCGGTTTTTATTTTTTGCGCTATAGACAAAAATAGAGCGACAATTTTGAAAAAAATGCAATATTTTTTACTTTTTGCTATAATAAATATCCCCAAAAAATATATATATATATAAAAAAAAACTTTTTTTTCCCTCAGTTTAGGTCGATACGTATTCTTCTACATATTTTTGGTAAAAAAAAAAACGCAATAAGCGTTTATTGATTGGTTTGCGCAAAATTTATAGAGTTTACAAAATAGGGGATAGTTTTATGGCATTTTTATTAATTTATTTTTTTACTACTAATGGCGGCGATCAGGGATTTTTTTCATGACTTTGACATTATGGCGGACACATCGGACACTTTTGACACATTTTGGGACCATTGTCATTTTCACAGCGAAAAGTGCTATAAAAATGCACTAATTACTGTGAAAATTACAATGGCAGTGAAGGGGTTAACCACTAGGTGGTGCTGTAGGGGTTAAGTGTGCCCTAAGGGAGTTTTTCTTACTGTAGGGGGCGTCGCTGTAGGTGTGACATCACTGATCGTCGTTCCCTATATCAGGGAACAGACGATTAGTGTTACTGCCACAGAGAAGAACGGAGAAGGTGTGATTACACACACCTCTCCCCGTTCTTCAGCTCCCGTGACGCGATCGCGGGACACCGGCGGCGATCGGGTCGCGCAGGCGGAGTCACGGAGCTTCGGACCGGGTCGCAAACGCGCCCCCGACCGCGCGCACGCGACCCCGTGGCTGGGCTCTTAAAGGCAACGTACGGGTACGTGCCTGTGCCCAGCCGTGCCCTTCTGCCGACATATATCGGCGTGAAGGGGTCCTTAAGTGGTTAAAGTGTTTGGGGTCATTGTCCTGCTGGAAGGTGACCCTCCGTCCTCGCCTCAAATCACACACAGAGTGCTACAGGTTTTGCTTAAGAATATCCCTGTATTTAGCACCATCCATCTTTCCCTCAACTCTGACCAGTTTCCCAGTCCTGACTGCTGAAAAACATCCCCACAGCATGATGCTGCCACCACCATGTTTCACAGTGGGGATGGTGTTCTTTGGGTGATGTGATGTGTTGGGTTTGCGCCAGACATGGGTGTCCGCTGAAATTTTTTCTCCCTTCCGCATCGACGATACACATTTAATCCTTTCTTCAAACGCTAGCAGGGGTTAAAAGCGCCCCGCTAGCAGTCAAATTGCGCAGCTAAAATGATGGTAAAGCAGCACTTTTTAGCGACGCTTTAACGATAACGCGGCCAGTTGGCAGTGTGAAATAGCTCTTGAGATAATTCAGCTTCACTCCATGCCCATATAAATATAGCCTAGAGAATGTACAGACCCCCCTTCAGCACAGACCCCCCCCCCCCCTTCAGCACAGACCCCTCCATTCAGCACAGATAGACCCTCCTTCAGCACAGCCCCCCCATTCCGCACAGACCCCTCCATTCAGCACAGACCCCCCCTTCAGCACAGATGGACCTCCCCTTCCCCCTTTCCATTCAGAACTTCAGATCAGCCATCAGCACGGCCGGATTACAGCAGGTTCCCTCCCCCTGTGTACACATACACACTGAAGGGGGAGGTGGCTTCACTCTGCTCGCTGTGTTTGTGTGACATCCGTCCCGGGACCGCTCAGACAGCCCGCGGCCGTGAGACTCTTCAACACCTTCTCGATTTTCCAGGGGGGGTCAATTGCCCCCCCCTTGCCCAATGGAGCGGACGCCCATGGCGCCAGACATGGCGTTTTCTTTAATTGTCAAAAAGTTAAATTTTAGTCTCATCAGACCAGAGCACCTTCCTCCATACATTTTGGGAGTCTCCCTCATGCCTTTTCCCAAACTCAAAACGCACCATTTAGTTTTTTGCTGAAAGTAATGTCTTTCTTCTGGCCACTCCACCCTGCCACTCAGTGGCGGCTGGTGCTCAACATTTTTTTTGGGGGGGGGGGGGGCGCAAATGAAAAAAAATTGCAGCCTCACTGAGCCCATCAAATGCAGCCACTGTGCCATCAATTGTCACCACTGTGCCATGTCATCAAACGCAGCCACTGTGCCATCAATTGTCACCACTGTTCCATGCCATCAAACGCAGCCACTGTGCCATCAATTCGCACCACTGTGCCATGTCATCAAACGCAGCCACTGTGCCATCAATTGTCACCACTGTTCCATGCCATCAAATGCAGTCACTGTGCCCATCAATTGTCGTCACTGTGCCAATTGTCACCACTGTGCCCTTTAATTGTCAACACTGTGCTCATTGTCGCCACTGTGCCCATTGATGTCACTGTGCCCTTTAATTGTCGCCACTGTTCCCATTGTCCCCACTGTGCCCATTGTCCCCACTGTGCCCATTGTCCCCACTGTGCCCATTGTCCCCACTGTGCCCATTGTCCCCACTGTGCCAATTGTACCCACTGTGCCCATTGTCACCACTGTGCCCATTGTCACCACTGTGCCCTGTAAAATGCCCCTCCCCCCCTGCCCGGCACTTACCTTTCTGGAAGTCAGCCATCCTCCTTCCACGTCCCTCGATGTCTTCTCCCGCCCTCGATGACGCTTCAGCCAATCAGGTTACCGATAACCAGAACCGGTGAACCTGATTGGCTGAGACGCCTGTCAGTCTTCTCCAAGGAACGCACCCCCTGTACGTCCCCTGGATAAGCATCCAGAGGGCTGAGGGCAGTACTCGGAAAGCCTATCAGAGCCGCTGGCTCTGATAGGCACTTCCGCACAGCCAACCAGATGGCTGGCGCTCAAGGTCCGGCCATCTGAATAGACCAGCGGCCAGCAACAATATCATAGATTCCAGCGCCCTCTATAGACGCACCGCCACTGGTCTTTCCACTTGTTATGTGAAAGAATCGGCAAACTCTGCATTGGAGATGGTCAGGGGGGGTTGAATCGAGATCACGATTTTTTAACGATGAATTGTGCAGCTCTAAGTTACAGTATGTAATGGGTTTGGAAGATCGGAAGGCAGGGGGTGTATTTTTAGGAGGGCAGATTTATAGAAGGAGAAGTCTTGCCGGGATTTCATTTTACGCCGCTCTCACTGTACCGCGATGTAAGATATCAAGCTTTCAATCTCACAGCAGGGAAATAGTTAAGAAGCTTTAAAAGCGGATCACCTGCGAAGCAGAGAGGAGCGGATGGTGGTGATGATGGGAGGATGAATGCATTATCTAACTGCCATGTTAAACTGCCGTAATACTCGTCCCCCTGGCCTGTAATGAGTCTGTTACTGACAATGTCCTCTTTATGGATCGCTGGAAACCCTACCTGAGTTCTAGACTTGTTCTACATTACCAGAAAACATTGAAATGTAACTGCTTGCTGACAGTGGCGGCTGGTGCTCAAATTTTCTTGGGGGGGGGGGGGGGGGGGCGCAAACGTAAAAAAAGAAAAAATTGCAGCCTCACTGTGCCCATCAAATGCAGCCACTGTGCCATCAATTGTCACATCTGTGCCATGCCATCAAATGCAGCCACTGTGCCATCAATTGTCACCACTGTGCCATGCCATCAAACGCAGCCACTGTGGCATCAAATGTCACCACTGTGCCATGCCATCAAACGCAGTCACTGTGCCATGCCATCAAATGCAGTCACCGTGCCATGCCATCAAACGCAGTCACTGTGCCATGCCATCAAACGCAGTCACTGTGCCATGCCATCAAACGCAGACACTGTGCCATCAATTATCACCACTGTGCCATGCCATCAAATGCAGTCACTATGCCATCAATTCGCACCACTGTGCCATGCCATCAAATGCAGTCACTGTGCCATGCCATCAAACGCAGCAACTGTGCCATCAATTATCACCACTGTGCCATGCCATCAAACGCAGTCACTGTGCCATGCCATTAAACGCAGTCATTTTGCCATGCCATCAAACACAGCCACTGTGCCATCAATTGTCACCACTGTGCCATGCCATCAAACGCAGCCACTGTGCCCCTCAATTGTCGCCACTGTGCCAATTGTCACCACTATGCCACTATAAATATAAATACAAAAATAAAAGAAATAAAAAAATCTATAAACATTTTTTTTTTTTTTATAAAAAAAAGGGGGGTTGTCATCTGGGCCCCTTACAGGTGTACTGCCTGTACCCCCTGATGGCGGCCCTGTGCATAGCTTATCAAAAAGTATGAAAATAAACAACTCGTAGGTAAGTAATAGAAACAGTGAACAATCATAAAAGTAAAAAGACAAAGGTTTTTGTAGAGGGTATATATGATAAGAAGCAGGAGACTCAGGAAGGCACCAAATGGCATACATAGAAACAGGGGGGGGGGGTGTATGATCAAAAATACTACAATGTGATTGTGATGTGATATGATAATGGACATAGGGGTCCCATATTCCGATCGATCCCAAGGTTCCCAAACTTTATCAAATTGGGGGATGATATCATGTACAGAGGCCGTTAAATACTCCATCCTCCGAATCTCAGCCACCAAGTGAAGAAATCTGGGCCATGTAGGAGATGTGTTGGACAACCAGCACAATGAAATAAGCCTTTTAGCAGCTAACAAAATATAAGAAATTAGCAGATTGACTTTTTTTTTGGTTATGCCTGAAAAAGACACAAAAGATAATTTAAGGGATCGACGGAAGGGACACGTCCACCACCTTCTGTATTAGTAGCCTCACATCATTGGGTTGACAACCACTTTAACTTCCAGTGTGCATGGAGACAAAAATATTGGCTTTTTTCCCCCCCGAAATTGGTGGTCTTTGTTTGCTTATAGCCAGAGGCGGCTCTAGCCTTTATGAGGCCTTAGGCAAAACTTGACATGGGGCCCCACCCACGCCCATGATGGGAAAAATAATTCAAGGACAAGAGCCTCTTCCCCACAACCCTGGCCGGTGGTTGTGGGGGGTCTGCGGGCCTGTGAGTGTGTAGACTGTGAAGATTTGTTTATGACAATTTTTGGAAATGAAAACTCCCAATTTCCACCCCCCTTCCTTCAAATTAAAATTTCTTGATAGGTGAGGATCGTTGGTCATGAAAAAAGATACACAATGTACGGTAGAGCTGTGACTGTGTGGTGGAGCGTTGGTTGTACGGCGCAGTCAGAGGCGGCTCTAGCCTTTGTGAGGCCTTAGGCAAAACTTGGCATGGGGCCCCAATCACACCCATGATGGGAAAAATAATTCAAGGACAAGAGCCTCTTCCCTACAACCCTGGCCGGTGGTTGTGGGGGTCTGCGGGCAGGGGGCTTATCGGAATCTGGAAGCCCCCTTTCACAAGGCGGCCCCCAGATCCTGCTCTTTAATAACTAAGGGGTGGGGGCCACCCAGTGATGTCACCTGGTGAACCCGCCCCCTTGTAGCATCATTGGCAGGGCATGCTGGGTCATTGATGTCACAAGGGGTGGTGTCATCGATATTTACTGGTTGTTAGGGACACTGGCAGCCCTGCTCCTGAGTCAGGGCTCATAACGCTGCCTGAGCACATCAGCGTTATGGTGTCCCTCATAACTGGGGTAATGTATTGGGTAAGTTAGGCGGGCCACGAGGCCCCTGTGACTGTGAGGCCTTAGGCGACCACCTAATTTGCCTAATTAAAGAGCCGCCTCTGCTTATAGCGCAAAAAAAAAATGCAGAGGTGATTAAATACCACCAAAAGAAAGCTCTATTTGTGGGGAAAAAAAAGACGTAAATTTTGTTTGGGAGCCACGTCACACGTCCGCGCAATTGTCAGTAAACGCGACGCAGTGCAGAATCGGCAAAAATGTCCGAGGTTCAGGAAGGGGGCGAATCTTCTGGGGCTGAAGTGGTTAAGCACCCTTTTCCTTGTATTAGTTTTCCATAGGTTATATTTTGTTGGCTGTCATTAATTTATATTCTGCAGTTGTTTTTTTGTTTTGTTTTTCTTTCTTATTATTTATTACAGTTGGCATTCAAGGTGATTATATTTTTGTTATATGCAGTGAAATATTGTACCTTTTGTTTCTATTTTGTACTGTTCTTTCATACCTTGCTTGCAGGGTTCTTACGTTGTCTGCTTTATTGTATTCTTTAAAATTTCATTTCTGTATTTCATTTCTGAAACCCAACAAAAAAATGTTTTATACGGAAGAGCAAGTTCCTAACCACAAGACTCCAATATATTCATGTAAATGAGAGAAAGAAATTACATTGTCGAAGTGACTCTCTTACTAAAATACATATTCAAAACAAACTGTTCCCTGCAAAAGAGAAACGTAATACTCCAGGGGTGGGCATTGGCAGCCTTAACCACTTCAATACCGGGCGTTTTCACCCTCTTTTCATTCGCTGTTGCGACACACCTGAGTGGGCTCCAGACCCAATGCTCTGCCTCCCGAGGCCACCCTATCATGGGCGTCCGCAGAATTTTTTTCAGGGGGGGGGGGCGCTTCAGCAGTGGCGATACGCAGTCGCATTTAACCCTTTCTTCGGCCGAAATAACGCAGCTAAAACGCTAGTAAAGCGCTGATTTTAGCGGCGCTTTACCGATAAAATAGCTCTTGAGATAATTCACCTTCCATTCCTATATAAATATAGTCTAGAGAATGTACAGAGCCCCCCCCTTCAGCACAGACCCCCCAATCTGCACAGACCCCCCCTTCAGCACGGATGGACCCCCCCCTTCAGCACATACCCCCTCCCTTCAGCACAGACCCCCCCTTCAGCACAGATGGACCCCCCAATTCAGCACAACCCCCCCCCCCTTCAGCACAGATGGACCCTCCCATTGTGTACACATAAACACTGGAGGGGGAGGCGGCTTCACTCTGCTCGCTGTGCCTGTGTGACATCCGGCCCGGGACTGCTCAGACAGCCCGCGGCCGCGAGAGAAGGGGATGGTTGGTCAGGTGCAGTGGTGTCACCCCGCGCCAGACCACCCCCCCTTACAACGTCACGGCCAGCAGCTCGCCTCTCTCTCTCTCTCCTTGTTCTAACCTGCCTGTCACCACGGCACTGTCACTGCTTCAGTCGTGGAAGGGTGTCTTCACTCTTCAACACCTTCTCTATTCCAGGGGGGGGGTCAATTGCCCCCTCTTGCCCTATGGAGCGGACACCCATGTACCCTATTTTGAAGCCTATTAGAGCCCTGGCCACTGTAATTCATATTCCCTGTGACCTGAAAGGGGCCGAACACATGGATAGGGGGTGGCCGCGGTAGCCGTGGAAAGATTCATGCTATGCATGAATCTATCCATTATGCATATATGGGGATGGTGAGGATGGGGGGGGGGCGGCGCCCAGGTGCCCCTAATGGACGGACTGCACCTGAAGCTAACTAGTCATCTAGGCAAGCCTAGGTGACTCAGTGCCCACCCAGATTGTTCAACACCCGTTACCCAGTAAGAAGACCTAGGCTTGTCCAAATCTCTAAAGCAGGGGTCCAGGGCCTGTATATATATACACACACACACAAATGATTTTTTTTTTTTATAAAAAGAAATTACAAAAAAAGGTGGGTTGCCATCCGGGACCTCTGGGCCCTTTAATAAAAAATACAAAAAAAATATATATATAAAAAAAAAAAAAAATTATAAAAAAAGGGGGTTGCCATCCAGGGCCCTGGGGACCTCTGGGCCCTTTAATAAAAAAAAATAGAAAAATATATATATATATATATATATAAAAAAAATTATAAAAAAAAAGGGGGGGGGGGTTTGCCACATGGGGCCCTGGGGACCTCTGAGCCCTTTAATAAAAAAAAAAAATATATATATATATATATATATATATATATATATATATATATATATATATATATAAAAAAAAAAAATAAAGAAATAAAATAAAAAAATGTAATGTAAATGTAAAAAAAAAAGGGGGGGTTGCCATCTGGGGCCCTGTGGGCCTCTGGGCCCCTGGGAACCTCCGGACCCCTAAAAAGGGGGTTGCCATCCGGGCCCCTTACAGGTGTACTGCCTGTACCCCCCTGATGGCGGCCCTGCAGGGGTCTCCAAACTTTCTAAACAAGGGGCCAGTTTATTGTTCTTCAGAGTTTAGGGGGGCCGGATTGTGGCCATTGAGAGTAGAAAAGGTCCAGACGACAGTGGGAATAAACAATGTCCCATTGTTGGTGTCATTGGGAGAATCATGTCCCATCATTGGAGTCATTGGGCCCCATTGTTAGTGTCATTGGGAGAAATTTTTCCCCATCATAGGTGTCATTGGGAGGAATAGTGTCCCATCATTTGTGTTGTTGGACCCCATTGTTGGTGTCGTTGGGAGAATTGTGTCCCATTTTTGGAGTATTTGGGCCCCATTGTTAGTAGCATTGGGAGAAATTGTGCCCCATCATAGGTGTCATTGGGAGGAATGGTGTCCCATCATAGGTGTCGTTGGGAGGAATGGTGTCCCATCATAGGTGTCATTGGGAGGAATGGTGTCCCATCATAGGTGTCGTTGGGAGGAATAGTGTCCCATCATAGGTGTCATTGGGAGGAATGGTGTCCCATCATAGGTGTCGTTGGGAGGAATGGTGTCCCATCATAGGTGTCATTGGGAGGAATGGTGTCCCATCATAGGTGTCGTTGGGAGGAATAGTGTCCCATCATAGGTGTCATTGGGAGGAATGGTGTCCCATCATAGGTGTCATTGGGAGAAATTGTGCCCAATCATAGGTGTCATTGGGAGAAATTGTGTCCAATCATTGGTGTCATTGGGAGGCATTGTGCCCCTATATTGATGTCAGTGAGGGGAATTACGCCCCATTGTTGGTGTCAGTGGATGAAATAGTGCCCCAATGGCCACATAAAAGCAAGCAAAGGGTCGCATCTGGCCCCCGGGCCACAGTTTGGAGACCACTGCTCTAAAGGATTAGCAGACAGACAGAAACAATAGGCGACTCAATTCACACCTAGGAGGCACAATGGGGAAATTATACCACGGGAGAAAGACACCTTAGTATACAGATCATGGCTGGAGACCTGTCAGGGATACCCTGTGACAAGACAGATTCTTGGGCGTGCGCGTGTGCGTACACATGTTTCTATGAGAATGCACTGTAACGGGCAGCGGCGTGTGCACGTGTGCGGGCGCTAACTCAACTTGGCGCCAGTGACCCTTTAAAAGGACAGCAGCTGCTCTAGTGCAGCGCTGTCTGATCTGCAGCTTTACCCGAGTCTGATTCTGTACCTGCTGTAATTACTTGACCCAGCTCCGTTTGACTACTGCTGCCTTCTCCTATCCTGACCCAGCTTTCCTTGACCCTGATATACCTGAACTTGTTGATCTCCTGTTGCCAAACCTCTGCCTGTCTGCTAATTACTCTTTGCCTGCTGTATTGACTACCAGTTACCCGTGCTGACCCGGCTTGTCTCCCTCTGCTCCAGTCTGTTCCTGGTCCTGTCCCTGCCAGTATCCATGGGTCGCTGACCCACACCTGTAACACCGCCTCCAACTGCTCTACAGTCCAGTTCTTCTGGTGGATCATGTCTACTCATCTGTTTCAGCTACTACGGATCTTACAGGGACTCCTAACTAACTGCACTCTCGTAACCACTGTTGCAACCCCAGTGGTCCCCGAGCCAGGGCTGTAAGAGAGGTCTTCTTCTACGGTTGGCTCTGATACCAGGTACATAACAAGACCCCAGCATCAGATTGTTTTGAGCTGATTATATTAACATCTGCTCTGAGTCTCACAGTCTAAAGCAGTCACTGTTGGTTTGGGCAAAAAGGCCCAAAACCTGTATCCAGGGTCCTAGGTTCCCAGAGTCGGTGTGTTTCGGGGAGACATGGACCCGAATCTGAAGCAGGACCACTCCAAGAGTCCCCCAGGCACACACTTCCTAAAAATAGAGCCCCCTCAAAAGCCAGGGCCCATATTCAGTAGGCAAGAGGCTACCCTGCTGTCCCCTCCAAAAGCCCCTGTCGTCGTTGAGTCTGTCACAGGACCCGGTGGTTTCAAACAGCAGCCCCAAATGCAGATCTTTCTACTGAAAGGTCCACTGTTTGCTCTTTCGGCCCACTTTTTTTTTAGCTGGAAATAATCAGTGCTTCAGAAAAAACTCTGGCCACTGTAATTTATATGCCCAGTGACCCAAAAGGTGCCAGACACATGGCCGCGGTAGCCGTGGATGAATTCAAGCTATTCATGAATCTATCCATTATGCATATACGGGGTGGCGAAGATAGGGGACCTAAAGGGTCTGGTATGGATTTTGAGGGGGACCCCTATGCATTTTTTTTAAGATTTGGCGCAGGGTTCCCCTTAATATCCATACCAGACCTGAAGGGCCTGGTATGGAATTTTAGGGGACCCCCTGGCAATTTTTTTTTTCATTTTAGTTTGGAATTCCCCTTAATATTCATAACAGACCCAAATATAGTCTGTTAATTGACTGGGGGGGGGGAACCCATGCCGTTTTTTTTCAATGACTTTTACTGTATTGCCGGGACCCGACAATTCATTCATCTCTGCGAGTAATTTTAAATGACTTTTTTTCTTTTACAAATGTCATTTTGCTGCAGGGACAGTTCTAAAACTTTTTTTTAGCTGGAAATAATCAGTGCTTCAGAAAAAAACCCTGGCCGCTGTATTTCATATGCCCAGTGACCCAAAAGGTGCCAGACACATGGCCGGGGTAAATTCAAGCTATTCATGAATCTATCCATTATGCATATACGGGGTGGCGAGGATAGGGGACCTAAAGGGTCTGGTATGGATTTTGAGAGGGACCCCTACGCATTTTTTTTAAGATTTGGCGCAGGGTTCCCCTTAATATCCATACCAAACCTGAAGGGCCTGGTATGGAATTTGGGGGGACCCCCAGGCAATTTTTTTTTTCATTTTGGTTTGGGGTTCCCCTTAATATTCATAACAGACCCAAATAGTCTGTTAATGGACTGGGGGGGGGGACCCATACCGTTTTTTTCAATTACTTTTATCTGTATTGCCGGGACCCGACAATTCATTCATCTCTGTGAGTAATTTTAAATTACTTTTTTTCTTTTACAAATGTCATTTTGCTCCAGGGACTGTTCTAAAACTTTTTTTAGCTGGAAATAATCAGTGCTTCAGAAACAAACCCTGGCCGCTGTATTTCATATGCCCAGTGACCCAAAAGGTGCCTGACAAATAAAAAGGGGGCGGCCGTGATAGCCATGGATAGATTCATTATGCATATAGGGGGGTGGCGAGGATAGGGGACCTGAAGGGTCTGGTATGGATTTTGAGGGGGACCCCTACGCAATTTTTTTTTAAGATTTAGCGCAGGGTTCCCCTTAATTCCACAGTTTTTTTCAATTACTTTTATCTGTATTGCTGGGACCCGACAATTCATTATAGCCGCGAGTAGTTTTAAATTACTTTTTTCCTTTACAAATGTCATTTTGTGCAGAGACTGTTCTAAACACAGGAAACATGCGCTACTTTACAGGCATACTATAGACACCCCCCACCCCAGGTACCAAATTGAAAGGAATATTTCACTTTTATTGTTTCACTTTAAGAATTATTAAAATCACTGCTGCCGAAAAACTTTTTTTAAAGTTTTTAAAATCTTTTGTTTGCATTGATACGTGTCCCCTGGGGCAGGACCCGGGTCCCCAAACACTTTTTTATGACAATACCATGCATATTATTAACCTTTAAAATTTGCACTTTTGATTTTTCTCATAGACTTTAAAAGGGTGTTCAGCGATTTTCGAATTTGCCACGAACGCCCCAAATTGTTCGCTATTCGGCGAATAGTAGAACACCCGATGTTCGAGTCGAGTCGAAGTTACGTTCAACTCGAACATTGGGCTCATCCCTAGTTGCTGCTTCCTATATGAGCTGAGATGTGAAACCAGGTGCTCAGCTGGAAACATTGAAGTCATTTACAGTAGTTCTTTGCTAGAACCAGTATTCTAGTCTTTAACCACTTAAGACCCGGACCTTTATGCAGGTTAAGGACCTGGCCAGTTTTTGCGATTCGGCACTGCGTCGCTTTAACTGACAATTGCGCGGTCGTGCGACGTGGCTTTTTTGGTAAAAAAAGCCTGCAATAAGCGTTTATCGGTTGGTTTGCACAAAATTTATAGCGTTTACAAAATGGGAGATAGTTTTATTGCATTTTTATTAATATATACTTTTTTTACTACTAATGGCGGCGATAAGCGATTTTTTTCATGACTGCGACATTATAGCGGACACTTCGGACAATTTTGACACATTTTTGGGACCATTGTCATTTTCACAGCAAAAAATGCATTTAAATTGCATTGTTTATTGTGAAAATGACAGTTGCAGTTTGGGAGTTAACCACAGGGGGCGCTGTAGGATTTAGTGTTCACCTAGTGTGTGTTTACAACTGTAGGGGGGTGTGGCTTTAGGAATGACGTCATCGATCGAGTCTCCCTATATAAGGGATCACTCGATCGATGTGCCGCCATAGTGAAGCACGGGGAAGCCGTGTTTACATACGGCTCTCTCTGTTCTTCTTTAGCTCCGGGGAGCGATCGCGACGGAGCGGCTATAAACAAATAGCCGCGCCGTCGTCCCGGATCGCTCCCCGAGGGAACCAGACCGCCGCATGTAGCAGGGGGGGGTCCCGATCGGACCCCCGACCCACGTCTAGGCAGGCACGTACAGGTACGTTGATGTGCCTGTCCGTGCCATTCTGCCGTCGTATATCTACATGCGGCGGTCGGGAAGTGGTTAAATGATCCCGTAGGGGGCGGGAATCATTTAAATTAGGCGCGTTCCCGTGCCGAGCGTAGGGCGCATGCTCCGTCGGGAAACTTTCCCTACGTGCATTGCGGCAAATGACGTCGCAAGGACGTCATTTGCGTCAAAGTGAACGTGAATGGCGTCCAGCGCCATTCACGATTCACTTACGCAAACGACGTAAAATTTAAACCTTGCTACGCGGGAACGACGGGTATCCTTAGCATTGGCTGCCCCTGCTTTTAGAATGTGCAGCCTTACGCGAAACCCGACATACGTGTAACGGCTACCCATGTAGTGAGAGGGTCTCAGCCATTGGAGACGTCCTTTTCCCTGGCAAGCTGCGATATGCAGGTACCGCCGGTATATCCCATCGAACGCCCTTTCAAGAAACGAGACGGGCTACGTTTGCAGAGTCAAGCAGGACTGACTTTTAATACCACATTTTACCTCCTTATATCTGGTTACAAACTGTACAGAAACAAATGACACTCCCCCCCCCCCACCCAGGGGGGGGCTTCAATACACATACTTTGAAATAATGACATTCCCTTGAGCCAATCAGTCGCTAGCCGTTTTGGCTCCTAAACTTAACTTGATCAGACAATAGAATTCAATTAACCTTTAAAACAATTATCACTCACACATAATCCCCATCAGCATACACCTCACAGGGGGCTGTTACCTACACAAAAGAGAGTTCATTAGCTATGCAAAGGGAACATTAGCATTCAGCAGTGGAAGAATCCCTTCTATAATTAACCCTTTGAGCTCAGAATACAATGTGGTACATCCAATTGTGACAAGCCATGCAGTTCCTTGTAGTCCTCCCTGCATGAAGATTATCGATGTCCCGGCAGCATGCATAGGTCCGTTACACTACGCAAACTACGTAAACTGCGTACGCAGGGCTCGCGTAACGTTGTGAATCGGCGTTAGTATGCAATTTGCATACTATACGCTGACCACAACGGGAACGCCACCTAGCGGCCTGCGTAAGAATGCATCCTAAGATATGAGGGCATAAGAGCCTTAGTCGTTACGCCTGCGCAAGTAAGCAATTGCGCTGCGTAACTATGGTTACGCAGGCGCAATTGCTTTTTGAATCTGGGCCAGGGAAGTCATTTTCAGTAGTTCTTTGCTAGAACCAGTTTTCTAGTCTTTAAAGAAGTGCAAACACCGCCAGCATAGCTTGACCCTCCCAGGGAACCGCTCTGCGGGCTGACGCCATGAAAGAAACTATAAAACAGAGTTTTGTCTTTTTAACCAGACGACCATCTAAACCTTTTACAGCCAGGCGAGATCAATGCAAAGTCAACCACCAAAATACAGAACCTCCGACTGTCTCCTGTGTTGGGTAGCGCCATGAAAAAGCTGCAACAAGGAAGCTCGCTGCTTAGAGTCAGCGGTTATCTTCTTCTTATTTCATTTTTAGTAGTATGATAAGATGCAGGATGCGTGCCTTTCAGACAACGCCGAGCCGCTGCCGGAATCGGGAAAACACTTGAGAGACAATGAGCTTTGGTTTTAGAGGTACCGGATTACATTATGATCAGAGAAACACACTAAAAGCCTCTTCTACTCGCTCGCCTTATCGTTCCTCAAGTACGTTACGCTGGAAAGGCAGTTTTTGGTGCTCTGAGTTTGTCTTCGCTTGTAAAATAATATAAAAGGGATAACAAAAAAACCCAAGACGGACAAAGGGAGCCATGTAAGCGGAGATGTTGGATAATGAGGGTTACACAGTTTAAGGATGGAAGAGTCTGCCTGGAACCTTTTTTAAGATGAGTAGACTAAACACTGATCACCCAGAGCATTATGACCACCCACCAGGGCCGGGACAAAGGGTGGGCAAAAGAGACCCCAGGGACAGAGAAGCAAGGGGGCAAAAAATAGACACAGGGTGGTACACCCGTTAACAGTGGAAGTAAACCCTCCTGTCGTTTTCAGCCAAAGAAGGTGGCATCTTGACCTCTCCTGCCACCTCTCTATCACCATAGGTTCATGCATTGATTGAATATATGTATGGTCGCCACTGCCACCCCCTATTCAGGTGCCTGACCCCTTTTCAGGCGCCGGGCACCTGAATGACAGTGGTGGGGTATTTTTTCGAAGCACCTGATTAGAACCATAGGCTCTAATAGGCGTCCAAAAAGGCAAACAGCGGGCGCCATGCTGGGCACTTGCTGTTCACTTCATTCGCTTTCCAAACACTGAACCGCCTCTCAGCCAATCAGGTGCTCAGGGTCTGTAACCTGTCACCTGATTGGCTGTGATTTGACGCCGCCTATCATCCAATCATAGCAGAGGATCGGAAGAGAGGACGGGAGAAGACATCGAGGAGCGTGGAGGGCATCACTGAGACAAGGTAAGTGCCGGGCGGGCGTGCGGACGGGAGATGCACACTGGCAGCATTTGATGGGCACAGTAGCGGCAATTGATGGGCACACTGGGAGCAACTGGTGGGCACAGTAGTGCCAATTGATGGGCACACTGGCAGCAGTTGATGGGCACAGTAGCGGCAGTTGATGGGCACACTGGGAGCAACTGGTGGGCACAGTAGTGCCAATTGATGGGCACACTGGCAGCAGTTGATGGGCACAGTAGCGGCAGTTGATGGGCACATTGGCAGCAGTTGATGGGCACAGTAGCAAGAGTTGATGGGCACAGTAGCGGGAAATGATGGGAACACTGGCAGCAGATGATGGGCACAGTAGCAGGAGTTCATAGGCACAGTGTCAGAAATTGATGGGCACAGTGTCAGCAATTGATGTTTACAGTACCGGCAATTTATGGGTACAGTGGCTGTGTTTGATGGCACAGTGGCGCCAATCGATGGCACGGGTTTTCGAATTTTAAATGAACACCTTTACGAATATTCGGAAAAATTTGTTAAACAGATTTTTGTTAATTTGGATGTTTCCGAATTAACTTATTTGTCGAAATTTGTTAAAAAACTAATTCAGAACGAAACTAACTGCACATGTCTACTCCAGACCCAAACTATTTATGCACCTTCCCAACCATATTCTGGGCACCCTCCCCCAGGGATTGGCTGAGACAACACAAATATTTAGATTGCTGATTTGCCTTTCCAGCTCACAACATGCTAGAATCCTTCAGAAGGCAGGGGGAAGCAATCAAACCTGCAACTAGTAGAGCCCAGAACAGCCCAAAGCAATCATAAACTGCTCCATTGAAAAAAAAAAAAAACGAATTTGGTACTAAACAAATTGCACATGTCTAGCAACTGTCCCTGATTTCAAAGGACTCCCTAGTCCCTCTGTCCCTCTTTCCTCCTCATTTTGGTCTGATCTTTATAGTTGTATATAAAATGCACTTTTTATCTTTCAAAAAAGTCGGGTGTCTCAATTTCCTTGTCGTGTTCCTCGACGGGCTAGTTTACGACGAGAAACACGTTCGTGTGTATGCTTAGAAACCCGCACATGCTCAGAAGGGTGACGCCAGTGGAATCAAACTTCCCCTTTATAGTGCCGTCGTACGTGTTGTACGTCACTGCGTTTGAGAACGACGAGACTTGGTCTTGACAGTGTGTACGCAAAGAAAGCTTGTCAAGATTCCCGACAAGCCTGACGAGGACGTCGTCGAGGAAAACAGCGTTTCATTTACGACGAGTTCCTCGGTCGCGTGTACGAGGCCTGAGGGTGCAAGCTGATCTATTGTCTATTTCAGTCATATAATACATTTTTAGAAAGTATAAAGGAGAAGAAAAGAGCGGAGATAAAAGGATGGAAATTTGGGCTCCTTCAGGTCTTCGCCCCCAATTTCTACATGAAAGAAAATCCTATTAAAGGGAGACAAATCGTTTCCATAAATTCCGGCCTTTATTGAGCATCTCCTCTTTATCGCACTCTGTAATAGGCTGGTTAATTCCCTGTTAACCCAGATCCAATTAATTTGTCTCGTTACGTGGTCAGAAATACTGGAAGGCCTATTTCAAGATTTTCCCATCATTATTTTAGCTGCTTGTGTTAAATGAACGTCAATAGAACCTCCTGCTTTGCACTTTATGGGCCAGATTCACGTAGGAGGGCGCATCTTTGTGCGGGCGTAGCGTATCCTATTTACGCTAAAGTTGCGACGGCGCGGATTCAGACTTACGACGGCGTATCTACTGATACGCCAGTCCGTAAGTCTACCTGAATCTGGCCCTTATTCTTTAGGGTCTCTGCTAAAAAATACATATAGAATGTTTGGAGGTTCTAAGTAATTTTCTAGCAAAAAAATACTGATTTTAACTTGTAAGCAACAAGAAAAAGGCTTATGCCGCGTACACACGATCGGTTAATCCAATGAGAACGGTCTGATGGACCGTTTTCATCGGACCAAACCAATCGTGTGCAGGCCCCATCGGTTATTTATCCATCGGTTTTGAAACTTAACCGATGGATACCTAATCGATAGAAAAAAAAAAACGATCGTTAGTAGGCACGTCCATCGGTTAAAAACCTGCGCATTCTCAGAATCAAGTCGACGCATGCTTGGAAGCATTGAACTTCATTTTTTTCAGCACGTCGTTGTGTTTTACGTCACCGCGTTCTGACACGTCATCGAGGGCGGTGGTGAGCGCTGAATGAACTGCCAAGAGTGTAGAAAATAGCAGATTATTCAATGGGTAGGTTGACTGCATCGGTCAGCACAGGGGGGGGGGGGGGGGGCAATCTGACTGGCAGCATTTTACAGGGCACAGTGGGGACAATTGATGTGGGGACAATTGATGTGGGCACAGTGGGGACAATTGATGTGAGCACAGTGGGGACAATTGATGTGGGCACAGTGAGGGACAATTGATGTGGGCACAGTGGGGACAATTGATGTGGGCACAGTGGGGACAATTGATGTGAGCACAGTGGGGACAATTGATGTGGGCACAGTGGGGGACAATTGATGTGGGCACAGTGGGGACAATTGATGGCATGGCACAGTGGCTAAGTTTGATGGCACAGTGGCTGCGTTTGGCATGGCACAGTGGTGATAATTGATGGGCACAGTGGTGACAATTAATGGCACAGTGGCGACAATTGATGGCACAGTGGCTGCATTTGATGGGCACAGTGGCTGCCTTTGATGGGCACAGTGAGGCTGCAATTGTCTTTTTTTTTTTTTCATTTGTTTGCGCCCCCCTAAAAATATTGAGCACCAGCCGCCACTGGACTGCCAAGAGTGTAGAAAATAGCAGATTATTCAATGGGTAGGTTGACTGCATTGGTCAGCACAGCCCATGGATTTAACAGGAAAATAGTGGTCAGTCCTAAGAAAGGGTACAACACAAATGGGAAGACCATTAGGGACAAAGTCCTAAGGTAACAATAGATGGCATATGTACTATCCATAAAAAGGTCATATCCAAAGGCAGAGACAAAATAATGGATTACCTGTAAAGGATATAAGCAATGGGACAGCGCACCAACCCGACTCGCCAGCAAACAAAAGCTGGCTGGGTCGGACGCACACCGGCTGTCGGTGTGCGTTCGGCTCGTTTGCTGTCTTAGCACGACAACTTGCTGACGTTGCGCCTCATGGTACTCTGGGGATTGTAGGCGCAGGGTGGCGTGCGCGCATGCGCGATGGCTACACTTTGTCCGCAGCTGTTCGGTGATGATTATCACCGAACAGCTGGGGGGCTATTTAAACTGGCACAGCCAGCATTTGTTTGCTGGCGAGTCGGGTTGGTGCGCTGTCACATTGCTTATATCCTTTACAGGTAATCCATTATTTTGTCTCTGCCTTTGGATATGACCTTTTTATGAATAGTACATATGCCATCTACTGTTACCTTAGTTCTTTGTCCCTAATGGTCTTCCCATTTGTGTTGTACCCTTTCTTAGAACTGACCACTATTTTCCCGTTAAATCCATGGGCTGTGCTGACCGATGCAGTCAACCTACCCATTGAATAATTTGCTATTTTCATTGGTCAAAACCGATCGTCATATGACGTCCAGTCAGGATTCTACAACCACTTTGCCGACGTTAATTTGTCATTGGCGGGCGGCAAGTGGTTAAGGCACCATTATAATCCCCTCATTTTTTCACAACCCTATATCATTTTATAGGGATGAGGTGCGGTATCCAACAGAGGACACACCAATCACTCTTTCCAAAATTCACTGTACTGTATATATAATGTTCCGGGGTATTTATATTATATTGATATAAAGTAATTTTCTAGCAAAACAAAAAAAAACACGGCTTTTTACATACAGTATGTGGTGTCAGAATTGGCTCGGTTGGCAGATGGATAGATAATCTGCGGAAATTAGTGGCGCGTACCATTATCTAGACTGTAGAAGAGTGACGATCGAACGCCGGGATTATCACTGTTGGAATGAAGGCGCGTTCACTCAGAAAATCCCAGCAAACAATCCTCGGGAATTGAAGGTAACAAAAAAGAGGCCTTTACCGTCACTTGTCCCGTTGCGCCACATCTTATCCTCCAGATCGTCTAATGTCTGTCGGATGTAATAAAACACTTTAATGTGCTCACCAGTGGTCCCCCCCTCCCCCCTCTCCCACCCCGACACCGAGATAAAAAAATAAAATAACTAAAAGAAGAAAGGAACCCGGCAATCTAAATATAGGACAGAGCGCTTCCTCTCAGGCTGCCTTGACTGATCTTACACATCCCGTATTTGCATAAAATTCCTTTACTTCCTTTCATGGGAGGAAAAAAAAGAAATGAAAAAAAGACTTGTTTAAAAAGAGAAAAAGCCTGATGTGAAGAGGGATAAAATACAGGAAGAGGATTCAACCCACCTTATATAAAATGGCGGGTAGGTGAAAACAGAAAATACCCCGGGAGCAGCCAGTGCGCCCTTTAAAAGCAGTTATTTGTTGAAAGGCAAAATGAGCAGGGCCATTCAGAAAGGCTCTGTACCTTTTAATCACTGTGAACCAAACAGAAGTGTAAACAATGCCTGTGTATACAAACATTAGGACCTTCCCATTCGCTCACAAGGGAGGGAAGGAAGATTGCAGGAAGAGCGGGGTCAGCAGCAGCAGATTCCAGGTGTGGGGTTTTAACCACTTGCCCCCGTAGTACTTACCGCATTTCCCCCGAAAATAAGACCAGGTCTTATATTAATTTTGGCTACAAAAAGCACACTAGGGCTTATTTTCAGGGGTTGTCTTATTTATTTACGGTCAGGGCCACCATTAGGCATTTCACCTGTAAGGGGCCCGATGGTCCCTGGGGCCCGGAAGTCCCCCCTACCATTTTTCTTTGCATTACACCTGTAAGGGGCCCGATGGTCCCCAGTGCCCTTTACAGGCCCGACTGGCCCCCCTCCCGTTTTTATTTTTTTGCATTACACCTGTAAGGGGTTCGATGGTCCCCAGTGCCCCTTACAGGCCTGACTGCCCCCCCTCCCGTTTTTTTTTTTGCATTACACCTGTAAGGGGCCCAATGGTCCCCAGGGCACCTTACAGGCTCTGCTGGCCTCCCTCCCGTTTTTTTATATTTTATTTTTATTTATTTTTTTGTATTACACCTGTAAGGCGCCCGGTGGTCCCCAGGGCACCTTACAGGCCCGGCTGGCCCCCCTCCAATTTTTTTTTTTTCTTTTCTTTTTTTTGCATTACACCTGTAAGGGGCCCAATGGCCCCCAGGGCCCTGCCTAAAGCTGTGTAAGGGGCCCCAAAATTTGTGATGGCTGCCCTGTTTACGGTATGTACAAAAAAGTTCGTCCCACTGTCAGCTCAGGAATCAGCATTGTGAAATTCTGTACTTCCAAAAGCAAACCTTAGATACAGTCCCTGTAATTTGTTCTGTAAAAAGATTATATAATATGCGGCGTGTCTCCTTGTGTAACTTTATTGTGGAAAATACCTTATTTACAGCACCGCTGGGCGCTCACGTGACCTGCCGGAGCTCTTCCTCCCCACTCTGAATACAGCAGAGGGAGGGGCCAGGGTCCCCACTGATGTCAGCCCTGCTCTGAGCACTGCAGGGGGAGGCGCCGCTGACATCAGCCGGAAGGAGAAGGGAAAACTGCGGCGGGTCACGTGAGCGCCCAGCAGCGCTGCAAATAAGGTACTTTCCACAATAAAGTTACACAAGGAGACGCACTGCATATTATATAATCTTTTTACAGAACGGATTACATGATTTTACAAGGACTTTAACTAGGTCTTATTTTTGGGGGAAACAGGGTACATGGACTTCCTCCCGTTTCAGTGTTTATACCGGGATGGTGGGAGCACCTACAGGCATCACTCAGATCATTTTTTTCACCTGGCGATTCTGTTTCATGCAGAAGTGAATCAAGTGGCTAGAAGGGGGTACTGATGAGGATATGTAATATAACCACCCAGGTGTATTCTTAGGTAATGCAAAAAAACACTTCAGTGACCCGTCAGTTCTGAGAGAGAAACCCAAACTCACATATGAAAGAGTTAGAAAGTGTATCAGAGTTTCTTGAGTTTATTGAACGCAGAGTACAGTATTTACACAGTTTGTAAAGACGATAAAGTGGGGCTTAGGAGTGACTTCCTTTATCAGGGTAAGACATAGGCCATCTATTTAGCAAGCATCTGCTTCCATCCTGACAATGCAAGTTCCTGTTTTCATCTCAATGATGTATGTTACAGTTTAGAACAGAAAATGTATTCTGGGCTCTGTCTTAAACCACAAAAACATGATTTTACAAGGACTTTAACTAGGGCTTATTTTCGGGGTAGGGCTTATATTACAATAATCCCAGAAACTCACGCTAGGTCTTATTTTTGGGGTAGGGCTTATTTTTGGGGAAACAGGGTACATGGACGTCCTCCCGTTTCAGTGTTTATACCGGGATGGTGGGAGCACCTACAGGCATCACTCAGATCAGACAGGGGCTCATCCCCTCATATATTTTAGGCCTTTAAAAGATTTTTTGAAATTTTAACAATTTTTATTATTATTTATTTTTTATTGTTGCTTTGATGAACTAGAATACATTTGCATGCCTTCCTACTATTTCTAATCCACAGATGTTTTAGCGCTGAGCGTTACACCAGTTCTCCATCATCCCGGTATCATTTTTTTCACCTGGCGATTCGGTTTCATGCAGAAGTGAATCAAGTGGCTAAATAGCCACCCGATCACTTCTGCGGATGGCAGAAGGGGGTACTGATGAGGAAATGTAATATAACCACCCAGGTGTATTCTTAGGTAATGCAAAATAACACCTCAGTGACCCGTCAGATCTGAGAGAGAAACCCAAACTCACACATGAAAGAGTTAGGAAGTGTATCAGAGTTTCTCTAGTTTATTGAACGCAGAGTACAGTATTTATACAGTTTGTAAAGACGATAAAGTGGGGGCTTAGGAGTGACTTCCTTTATCAGGGTAAGACATAGGCCATCTATTTAGCAAGCATCTGTTTCCATCCTGACAATGCAGGTTCCTGTTTTCATCTCAATGATGTATGTTACAGTCAGAACAGAAAATGTATTCTGGGCTCTGTCTTAAACCACAAACTAGGGTTGTCCCGATACCGACACCAGTATCGGTATCGGTTCTGATACCGAGCATTTGCCCGAGTACTTGTACTCGGGCAAATGCTCCAATGCTTCACCCGATACCTGGACAGTCAGGGTGATCAGTGCGGTGGTGGGAGAGTTACAAGCACTGATCACCCTGTATGGGTTTCAAAGTCTGACAGCCGGTCCGTTTCTCCACTCCCCCCCCCCCCCCCATGGTGCTTGTAACTCTCCCACACACGATCACCGCTGACTGTCCCCGTATCCTCCTCCAGTCCCCCTTCGTTCTGCTGCTGTCCCCCTCTGTATCCCCCTCCATGCTGCTGTCCCCCTCCGTTCTCCTCCGCGTCCCCCTCTATGCTGCTCCGTGTCCCCCTCTCTTCTGCTCCGTGTCCCCTCTCTTCAGCTCTTTGTCCCCCTCCATGCTGCTCCATGTCCCCCTCTCTTCAGCTCTTTGTCCCCCTCCATGCTGCTCCGTGTCCCCTTCTCTTCTGCTCCATGTCCCACTCTCTTCTGCTCCGTGTCATCCTCTCTTCTGCTCCGTGTCCCCCTCCAAGCTGCTCCGCGTCCCCCTCTCTTCTGCTCCGTGTCCCCCTCTTTTCTTCTCCCTGTCCCCCTCTCTTCTGCTCCGTGTCCCCCTCTCTTCTTCTCATTGTCCCCCTCTCTTCTACTCCTTGTCCCCCTCTCTTCTGCTCCTTGTCCCCCTCTCTTCTGCTCCGTAACCCCCTCCGTGCTGCTCCATGTCCCGCTCTCTTCTGCTCCTTGTCCCCCTCCATGCTGCTCCCTGTCCCCCTCTCTTCTGCTCCATGTCCCCCTCTCTTCTGCTCCGTGTCCCCCTCTCTTCTGCTCCGTGTCCCCCTCTTTTCTGCTCCGTGTTCCCCTCTCTTCTGCTCTGTTTCCCCCCCTCTCTTCTGCTCCGTGTCCCCCTCTCTTCTGCTCCGTGTCCCCCTCTCTTCTGCTCCGTGTCCCTCTCTCTTCTGCTCCGTGTCCCCTTCTCTTCTGCTCTGTGTACCCCTCTCTTCTGCTCTGTGTACCCCTCTCTTCTGCTCTGTGTATCCCTCTCTTCTGCTTCGTGTTCCCCTCTCTTCTGCTCCGTGTCCCCCCTCTCTTCTGCTCCATGTCCCTCTCTCTTCTGCTCCGTGTCCCCCTCTCTTCTGCTCTGTGTCCCCCTCCATGCTGTCCCCCTCGATCTGTCAGGATGGAGGGCGGAGGTAGGAGCCGGTAAACCCATGTTTTCTGAATGGACAGAAGTGATTACTCTACGGCCGCAGATTTTTCAAAGCCGGGCACCCCTTCCATAGACTCCGATGTTAAACGGTCATTTCTCCAGTGAATTTGGGGACCCGGAAACCGGCCGGTTGTAGGTCCTCTGGACCCGGAACTTGGCACACATGTAGCGCAATTTATCCTCTATACGTGTGCAAAGTTTGTTGTCTAGGGGACTTATGGCTGGGGGAGCACCGATTTTTCAAAGCTGGGCACCCCTTCCATAGACTCCCATGTTAAACGGTAATTTTTCCAGTGAATTTGGGAACCTAGTAACGGCCGGTCGTAGGTCCCCTGGACGCAGAACTTGGCACACATGTGGCCCAATTTCTACTCTACAAGTGTGCAAAGTTTGTTGTCTGGAGGACCTACGGCCGGGGAGCACCGATTTTTCAAATCCGGGCACCCCTTCCATAGACTTCCATGTTAAACATCAGTCTAGTCATGGGCACAGTGAGGCATGGGCACAGTGAGGCATGCACATGGACACAGTGAGGCAAAGTGAGGCATGCAGATGGACACCCTAGGCTTATACTCGAGTCAATAAGTTTTCCCATTTTTTGCGGTAAAATTAGGTGCCTCGGCTTATATTCGAGTATACACGGTATATCTATATCTATTTTTTTTTTTCTTTTGTATACATAAAGTATATTTTCGTCGTCCTCCCAAGGATTCGGATCTGCCTCGGATACTTCTAGAACCCGGAGAGATATATATTGATTTTCCGGCGCAGAGCGGCGTTATCAGCTGAAGCCTCGGAGTGGCTCGGTAGCGGCTGCTTTATAACTCTGTGCCGCAGCAATCCATTAAGGATCGTTTAAACAATAAAAGGACGGCGGTTTTTCTGCTCTTTCATCTTCATGCTTCACTACTCCAAATTTTCCATCCCCTCGTCCCGAACGCCGCTCAGCGCTCTGGCGAGATTGTGTTTGGCAGACCTGCTCGCAAAAAAAAACAAAAAACGACACTTTCTATTTTCCTAAATAAAACGCTGGATAACCAGACGATAATAAAATGGAAATTTTTCAGGAGGAAACAAACAAGTTCACTTCTTCATCGTCTTTTCTGGGCTGTTACACCTTCAAGAACTTTAAGCGGCAGACGTAATCCGCCGTTGGGTGCAGATCATGGAAATATCGCTACATTGAAACAAAATCCTTCTTTATGGTAAAGTCCAATCACACCAACACTGGAGGAGATTTGCCAATTAAAGTGCTTGACCTCTGGCCGTTGAAGGGGAAGGAAGTGATTGGCTGTCTTTTTGACCTTCCGTATGAAGCCACACACCCCCCCCCCCCCCCCCGCAGAAAAGAATATAAATGAAAAAAAAAAACGAATGGAATAAGATAGAATAGAAAATAGTGGAATAGGACAGAATACAAAAGAATAGAATAGAATATAAAAAAAAAGAAACAAAAAATAAAACAATTGAATTGAAATAAACAATATAATAGTATAAAATAGAAAGGCTATAACTGTCTCAAAATTTGAATTAGAATAAAATAGGATAGACAATGAAATAGAAAATAATACAAAAGAATAGAATAGAATACAAAATAAATATTACAATTAGAATAAAATAGAATACAAAATATGAAAAGAAAAGAAAGAAATAGAAAATAAAATAAAAATTGAATAGAAGTAAACAATAGCATATAATAAAATAGAAAGACTATAACCGTCTCAAAATTTGAATTAGAATTAGCATAAAATAGAATTTAAAATAACGATATAGAATTGAGAAACAACAGAATAGAAAATACAAGAAACAAATAGAAAATAAAACAATTGAATTGAAATAAAAAATATAATAGAATAAAATAGAAAGATTATAACTGTCTCAAAATGTGAATTAGAATAAAATAGAATAGAAAACAATGAAATAGAATAGAATACAAAAGAATAGAATCGAAAATAATAGAATTGAATAGAATACAAAATAAATATTACAATTAGAATAATATAGAATAGAAAATAATGAAATATAATAGATAAGAAAAGAAAGAAATAGAAAATAATTTTTTTTTTAATAAAAGTAAACCAAAGCATGAAATAATATATAAAGAATATAACCGTCTCAAAATTAGAATTAGCATAAAATAGAATTGAAAATAATGGAATTAGAATAAAATACAAAAGAATAGAATAGAAAATAAAAGAAACATAATAGAATAGAAAAAAAACAATAGAATAAAATAGAAAGTATATAACCGTCTCAAATTTTGAATTAGAATTTTGAATTATAATTAGAATAACATAGAATAGAAAATAATGATATAGAATTGAGAAACAAAAGAATAGAAAATACAAGAAACAAATAGAAAATAAAATAATAGAAAACAAAAAAAAACAATAGAATAGAATAAAATAGAAAGAATATAATTATATATAAAAGAGGAGATGAGTTTAGCAATATGGGCCGAGATGACGGTTTTAGGGATGACGGTGATTTGGGGAAAGTCTTGCAGATGCCGCAGGTTGAACCGTGATAGATGAAAAGCGACAGAGTAAGGCGCCTCCATTACCGCAGAGTCGTACTCTGATGCTGACCCTTAGCAGAGCGCTCTCCCATCTCTCTGCTCCCCATCTTGTCCTTGAGTCACGTCCACCCTCATTACAGACCGATCGGCGCAATATGTGTCAATTAGAAGGCCTCTTACCATGGGCGTCCGCAGAACTTTTTTCGGGGGGGGGGGGCATCATTTTAGGGTCACCCATGAGCCGCCCCTTTTCGACAATGTCATTATCACATTAACATGGTCAGAGACGGCAGACGTAGTTCAGTCCCTAGGATAAGTAATGGATGATGGCCGACAGGCGCTCTTACCAGGCCCAGCGAAAAACTACAGCAGTGATCCCTCCGGCTGGACGATCGCTCACTCTGGGTTTTCCCCCGGGGGCGATTCTGGTATGTAGTGTAGTATGTCTGTACCCTGACAGTGGCTCAGTCTTTCTCTGGTGGTGCTGGGTAGCGTGGCCCTCTCTCTGGTGACGCTGGGTTGAGTGGATCTCTCTGGTGGGCTGGGCAGTGTGACTCTCTCGCTGATGGCGCTGGGCAGCGTGACTCTCTCTCTGGTGGTGCTGGGCAAGGTAACTCTCTCTCTGGTGGTGCTGGGCAGCGTGACTCTCTCTGGTAGCGCTGGGCAGCATGACTCTCTATCTCTCTGGTGGCTCTGGGCAGTGTGAATCTCTCGCTGATGGCGCTGAGCAGCGTGACTCTCTCTCTGGTGGCGCTGGGCAGCGTGACTCTCTCTCTGGTGGTGCTGGGCAGCATGACTCTCTCTCTCTGGTGGCGCTGGGAGGCATGACTCTCTCTCTGGTGGCTCAGTCTTTCTCTCTCTGGTGGCGCTGGGTAGCGTGGCTCTCTCTCTGGTGGTGCTGGGCAGCGTGACTCTCTCTCTCTGGTGACGCTGGGCAGCGTGACTCTCTCTGGTGGCACTGGGCAGCATGACTCTCTCTCTGGTGGTGCTGGGCAGCATAACTCTCTCTCTGGTGGTGCTGGGCAGCATGACTCTCTCTCTTTCTGGTGGCTCTGGGCAGTGTGACTCCCTCGCTGATGGCGCTGGGCAGCGTGACTCTCTCTCTGGTGGCGCTGGGCAGCGTGACTCTCTCTCTTTGGTGGCGCTGGGCAGCGTGACTCTCTCTCTGGTGGCGCTGGGCAGCATGACTCTCTCTCTGGTGGCGCTGGGCAGCGTGACTCTCTCTCTGGTGGCGCTGGGCAGCATGACTCTCTCTCTCTCTGGTGGCTCTGGGCAGTGTGACTCTCTCGCTGATGGCGCTGGGCAGCGTGACTCTCTCTCTGGTGGCGCTGGGCAGCGTGACTCTCTCTCTTTGGTGGCGCTGGGCAGCGTGACTCTCTCTCTGGTGGCGCTGGGCAGCATGACTCTCTCTCTGGTGGCGCTGGGCACCGTGACTCTCTCTCTGGTGGCGCTGGGCAGCATGACTCTCTCTCTGGTGGCGCTGGGCAGCGTGACTCTCTCTCGGGTGGCGCTGGGCAGCGCGACTCTCTCTCTGGTGGTGCTGGGCAGCGTGACTCTCTCTCTGGTGGTGCTGGGCAAAATGACTCTCTCTCTGGTGGCGCTGGGCAACATGACTCTCTCTCTGGTGGCGCTGGGTCCAACACCCGCCTCTTTCTTTGTGGTGCAATGGGGCTGCCAATCTTCGGGACTACATGTCCCATGATGCTCTCCTCTCCTAGTCTCCTTTGATTCGCCCTTAGTTATGGCCAATGGGGAAGGAACGGAGCGAGCAGGAAGCTCAGCAGGGAAAAGAGCCACAGTCACACTACACTGATGGGGGGGACTTGACAGCACCTTGATGGTGTCACCCAGCTGGCTGCCCACCAGGGCCGGCCTTTTGGTGTGCGAGATGTGCGGCCGCACAGGGCGCCATGGGCAACAGGGGGGCCGTGCAGCCACCCAGAGGCGTACTAAGGGGGGGGCCGCCCTGGGTACCACACACCGGGGGTGGTGTCAGACCGGCACCCCCTCCGCGATTGTATTACACCCGCAGTGGCTGTGTCGCGGGTTTAGGCAGCGGCACACTGGCACAGGCAGGGAGAGGCGAGCTAGCTACAGTAGGGAGGGGGTGTGTGCGGGGGGGGGGTGCAGGGTGAAACCGCTGCACCTACCATCACCTCCTCTTGCGGCCACGGGTTGCCTGTCTGTGTGATCCCAGATGTCACGCAGGCACAGCCGAGTGAAGCCGCCTTCCCTCCTCTCTGTTTATGTGTAAACAGGGGGATGGGACCTGCTGTGCATGTGCCGCCGCACTGATCTGAGGTACTGAAGGGGGGCTACACTGAACGAAGGGTCTACACTGAAGGGGGGGCTGCACTGAACGAGGAAGGCTACTCTGAAGGGGGGGCTACACTGAACGGGGGGGGTCTGCATTGAAGGGGGGGATACACTTAAGAGAAGTCAGCACTGAAGGGGGGTCTGTGTAACATGCATGTGACCAGGGGGCGAGGGGTGAAGATGGGGGGGGGGCACAGGATTAGCTCGCACACGGCGCCTGAACACCTAAGGCCGGCCCTGCTGCCCACACACCCATAGCGGCACCACTGTGCTGAATGATCCGAACCCTGATTCCAGGGGGGGGGGGCACTTGACCCCCCTTGCCCCTACCTGTGGACGCCCATGCCTCTTACTCCCCCGGGTGCTGTTAGTGTGTGGCCAGCCGCCATCCTGGCCTTACAGGTCTCTGCTTTTGAAAGCTGCAGGAATAATCGCGGTTTTATCCCTATGGCCTCTCTGCAAGGGAAGTCAGAGAGCTTTTTTTGACGCCCTATGGGGGGGGGGGGGGGGCTGATTTACCAAAACTGGTGTAGCTCTGCACGGTAGCCAATTAGCTTTCAACCTCAGCTTGTTCAATTAAGCTTTGACAATAAAACCTGGAAGCTGATTGTTTTTTCTACGCAGAGCTGCACCATATTTTGCACGCTCTAGTGTTAGTAAATCAGCAGTAGAGTGTTAGCCGGCAGCCAAAAACTTTCATTCAATATTTACGATCGCTGTTCTTGCGAAGCTCGCTTCGGGGTCAGCGCAGAAAGTGGGTGACGAACTGTATCTACTACTACTGTATTACTGAGAGCAGGATTGCTCTTTCTCATATCCAGGCCTGATACTGCAAAGTTCTCTCTTGCTTCATCAACCTTTGCTCTCTACCTCATGTTGATGTTGGTCATGTTGGGCCGGAAATAAAGCATTCAGAAAACCTTTATTTGATGACTGGACATTCGCTTACTCATCTACTCATCAACTTCACCCCTAGACAACGGTAAGAGGTAACTTAATACGCCGATCCCAAAACAACCAGCGGTTCCTGCGGGGGGGGACATCCGCATTGAAGAAAACCATTGGGCCTTCAGGAAAAAACTTAAGACCCACCTCTTCCGAAGGATCTGGACAACATTGGATACAAAGCGCCTTGAGGTGATTTAGGGCCAGATTCTTGTAGAATCTGCGGCTGCGTAGCGTAAGCCATTTACACTACGTGCCGCAAATTACTGGAGCAAGTGCCGTATTCTCCAAGCACTTGCTCCGTAATTTGCGTCGGCGTAGTGTAATTGGCCCGGGCGTAAGGCCGCGTAATTCAAAGGGGGCGGCTAGTATTTAATGCGACACCTAGCGGCGTGAAAAAAAATTGCATTTAAGATCTGACAGCGTAAGAGCCTTACGCTTGTCACATCTAATGGTTATCTATGCTTAACTGATTCTAAGAATCAGTCGCATAGATACCCTGGGCCAGATTAGGACTTACGATGGCGCAAATGGCGTTGCGCCGTCGTAACGCCTTTGAGAATCTGGCCCTTAGTTCGCATTTGTAGCGCTATACAAGTCACTCACCCACTGGATCATCGGTTGCCTCCTGTCGATATCCACCAGGCTCCTTCTAGTGAGGGAGATGTAGACTCCACCACAGGACAGCTGGACTCTTCCCCCACCTGCTTCCTCCTGGCTCTCCCCAGTGAGCTTCTCTAGTAGAAATTTCTTTCGGATTGAATCTAAATTCGGACAAATTTTGGGGTTTTCGGTGTTCCGGATGTATCCAAATCTCTGAATGACAATTGTAACACATTTTGTTGAACCTGATTCCTGGACTTGAACTTACAAATAGGCCTCCCAACTAAGCCTAGCCCAGTGTCTTCCTAAGGTCTCTTCTAAGGTCCTGCTCTGGGGCAGAGCCCCTACACAGGGGCCTTCAACTGCAGGACTGGACCCAGTAACACTGCTCTTGCCACTCAGGCCTCAGACTATTTATGAGCTCTCTCACCACCTTCTGGGCACACCTCCACAGGAATTGGCTGGAGTTCCATAAATATCCAGGCTGCCTGCCAGGCTCTTCCTAATGAGGGATTTATAGACTCACACCATCATAGGACAGCTGGACTCTTTCCCACCAACTTTCTCTTGGCTCTCTCCAGTGAGCTCCTCCAGACCCAACTTGATCCCCGTCCTTGAACTTGCAAATAGGCTCCCCCAACTAAGCCTAGCTGGGACCTTGGTGTCTTCCTAAAAGCCTTTGCTAAGGTCCAGCACATCTGATTGCCGGCTCTCCCTGTCAGAGGGGGGGGGGGGTCTGTGCTGATAATCAGCACATTGATTATCAGCACAGCCCCCTCAGATGTGCCAATCGCCTGCAAATCAGTGCCCACCACAGTGCCAATCAGTGCCCACCACAGTGCCAATCAGTGCCCAGCAGTGCCACAATAATAAAGTCAGCAAGTGCCCACCACAGTCCTAATCAGAGCCCACCACAGTGCCAATCAGTGTTCATTACAGTGCCAGCAGTAACACCTGTCAGTAACACATCAGTACCTCATCTTCAGTGCTGTCCATCAGTGCCACCTGTCAGTGCCAATCAGTGCTGCCTGTCAGTGCCCATCACACCCACCTGTCAGTGCCCATCAGTGCTGCCAATCAGTGCCCATCACACCCACCTGACAGTGCCGCCTGTCAGTGCCCATCACACCTGTCTGTCAGTGCCCATCAGTGCCGCATGTCAGTGCACATCAGTGCTGCCTGTCAATGCCCATCAGTGCCACCTATCAGTGCCCATCAGTGCCACCTATTAGTGCCCATCAGTGCCAATTTTTTTGGCCTTTTTTCGTTTGTTTAGCAAAAAATAAAAACCGCAGAGGTGATCAAAAAAACCCAAAATAAATCTCTATCAGTGCCACCTGTCAGTGCCAATCAGTGCTGCCTGTCAGTGCCCATCACACCCACCTGTCAGTGCCCATCAGTGCCGCTTGTCAGTGCCCATCAGTGCCGCCTGTTAGTGCCAATCACACCTGCCTGTCAGTGCCCATCAGTGCCGTCTATCAGTGCCCATCACACCTGCCTGTCAGTGCCCATCTGTGCCGCCTGTCAATGCCCATCAGTGCCACCTATCAGTGCCACCTATCAGTGCCCATTAGTGCCACCTATTAGTGCCCATCAGTGCCGCCTATCAGTGCCCATCAGTGCTGCATATCAGTGCCCATCAATTCTACATACCACCTTATCAGTGCCGCCTATCAGTGCCCATCAGTGCTGCATATCAGTGTCCATCAATTCTACATACCACCTTATCAGTGCCGCCTCATTAGTGCCCGTTGGTGAAGGGAAAAACTAAATTGTATGACAGAAACAAAGGAAAAAAAATGTAATCCAAACTTTTGGCCTTTTTTAGTTTGTTTATCAAAAAATAAAAACCTCAGAGGTGATCAAATACCCCCAAAATAAATCTCTATTTGTAGGAAGAAAATTATAAAAATCTTATTTAGGTACAGCGTTGTATGACCGCGCAATTGTCATTCAAAGTGCGACAGCGCTGAAAGCTGAAAATTGTCCTGGGCAGGAAGGGGAGGGAAAGTGTCCGGTATTGAAGTGGTTAATGGAAGGCAGACGTGGGGGGTTGGGGGAGGGGAGAGCGCAATCCGATGAAAATAATAGAGTTCGCTCGGCTATAATAAATTCTTTTTGGCCGATCCTATCGAGATTTCTGCTGATTTATAACGTAATGGACCCGGCAGGGAGAATTAATACGGAGAAACATTAACTGCAAATTTACTCTCCAATTGTTCTCATTAAATATTTACGCCGATGCGGTCGCTGTGTCTGCGCCGGGCGGCGGATTGTAACTTTTGACTTTTTATACCGACTCACACTTATTAAAACTGGCTGAATATCTTCTCTCCCCCGTTAATTATTTATCTGTCGCGGCATGAAGGAGGAATAATAATGTGTTTACCGTCCGATCATTAAATCTGAGATGATTGGTTCAGGAAATGAATACATTGGGGTTCTTTTTTTGTTTTTTTTGTGTGCAACAATGTAACCCATAGGAAATATGGAAATAAATGTTTCCATTAACTGTTGCCGACCAATCAGAAAAATGGCGGCCGCGTGTGAAAATGACCCGAGAAATGACGGCGTTTTTTTTTTGTAAAAAAAGTAATGGAAGGTTATTATAACCTCAGACAGCAGTGGCGGCTGGTGCTCAAAATTTTTAGGGGGGTGCAAACGAAAAAAAAAAAATTGCAGCCTCACTGTGCCCATCAAATGCAGCCACTGTGCCATGCCATTAAACACAGCCACTGTGCCATCAATTCGCACCACTGTGCCATGCCATCAAACGCAGCCACTGTGCCATGCCATCAAACGCAGCCACTGTGCCATCAATTGTCGCCACTGTGCCATGCCATCAAACGCAGCCACTGTGCCATCAATTCCTACCACTGTGCCATGCCATCAAACGCAGCCACTGTTCCATCAATTGTCGCCACTGTGCCATGCCATCAAACGCAGCCATTGTGCCATCAATTCCTACCACTGTGCCATGCCATCAAACGCACCCACTGTGCCATCAATTGTCACCACTATGCCATGCCATCAAACGCAGCCACTGTGCCATCAATTGTCACCACTGTGCCATGCCATCAAACGCAGCCACTGTGCCATCAATTCCTACCACTGTGCCATGCCATCAAACGCAGCCACTGTTCCATCAATTGTCGCCACTGTGCCATGCCATCAAACGCAGCCATTGTGCCATCAATTCCTACCACTGTGCCATGCCATCAAACGCACCCACTGTGCCATCAATTGTCACCACTATGCCATGCCATCAAACGCAGCCACTGTGCCATCAATTGTCACCACTGTGCCATGCCATCAAACGCAGCCACTGTGCCATGCTATCAAACACAGCCACTGTGCCATCAATTGTCGCCACTGTGCCCTTTAATTTTCACCACTGTGCCCTTTAATTGTCACCAATGTGGAAGGTTATTATAACCTCAGACAGCAGTGGCGGCTGGTGCTCAAAATTTTTAGGAGGGCGCAAACGAAAAAGAAAAAAAAAAAACCTCACTGTGCCCATCAAACGCAGCCACTGTGCCATCAATTGTCACCACTGTGCCATGCCATCAAACGCAGCCACTGTGCCATCAATTCGCACCACTGTGCCATGCCATCAAACGCAGCCACTGTGCTATGCCATCAATTGTCACCACTGTGCCATGCAATCAAACGCAGCCACTGTGCCATGCTATCAAACACAGCCACTGTGCTATCAATTGTCGCCACTGTGCCAATTGTCACCACTGTGCCCTTTAATTGTCGCCACTGTGCCCTTTAATTGTCGCCACTGTGCCCTTTAATTGTCGCCACTGTGCCAAATTGTCCCCACTGTGCCAAATTGTCCACACTGTGCCAAATTGTCGCCACTGTGCCCATTCATGCTGCTGTGCCAATTGTCCCCATTGTCGCCACTGTGCCCATTGATGTCACTGTGCCCTTCGTCGCTGCTGTGCCCTGTAAAACTCCCCTTACCCCCCCCCCCCCCGCCCGGCATCTACCTTTACTGGAGTCAGCCATCCACGTCCCTCGATGTCTTCTCCCGCCCTCGATGACGCTTCAGCCAATCAAATTACCGATAGCCAGAGCTGGTGAACCTGATTGGCTGAGACGCCTGTCAGTGTTATCCAAGGAATGCACCGCCGGTACGTCCTGAGGATAAGCATTAGGAAGCCGACTACAGCCTGAGGGCTGTACTCTGAGCCGCTGGCCCTAATAGGCACTTCCGTACAGCCAACCAGCTGCCGTTATTTAGGTGGCCGGCGCTCTATGTCCGGCCATCTGAATAGACCAGCGGCAGCGGCGACAATTAGACAGATTCAAGTATAGTTACGCCGGTGTATCAGTAGATACGCATTCATAACTCTGGATCCGCGCCGTCCTACATTTAAGCGTATGCTCAAACTGAGATACGCTTAAATGTTGCTAAGATACAAGCGGCGTAAGTCTTTCTACGCCGTCGTATCTTAGCTGTCTATTTACGCTGGCCGCTAGGGGCGTGTACGCTGATTTACGCCTAGAATATGTAAATCAGCGAGATACGCCTATTCACGAACGTACGCTCGCCCGTTGCAGTAAAGATACGTCGTTTACGTAAGGCGTTTTCAGGCGTAAAGATAAACCACCAAAAAGATGGCGCAGCCAATGTTATGTATGGACGTCGGAAACCGCCGTCGAATTTCACGTCGTTTGCGTAAGTCGATTCAGAATAGGGCTGGGCGTAGGTTACGTTCACGTCGAAAGCATTGACTATTTGCGACGTGATTTGGAGCATGCGAACTGGGATACGACCGTGGACGGCGCATGTGCCGTTCGTTCAAAACGTCATTTACGTGGGGTCATGCTTTATTTACATAAAACACGCCCACCTCTTCACGACTTGAATTAGGCGCGCTTACGCCGGCACATTTACGCTACGCCGCCGTAACTTAGGACGCAAGTGCTTTGTGAATACTGTACTTGCCTCTCTAACTTGCGGCGGCGTAGTGTAAATTACATACGCTACGCCCGCACAACTTTAAGCCGCCGTACGTGAATCTGGCCAAATAACATAGATTCATGCAATGCAATGAATCTATGTTATTAGTCAGTGGCGGTGCGGAGCCAGAGGGGGCGGCACTCCAGCGCCCTCAATGGACGAACCGCCACTGCCAGACAGTTTTTTTTTTTTTGCCTCCTGTGTCCCCATTGGGGGAATTTCCCTTCACTTCCTGTCTGTTAGCCTGTTAGGAAGTGAGAGTAAATCCCTCCGAAGTGAAGGTTGTCACCAGAACTAGTTTCCCCATTTGGAAGATTTCCCCTCTCCGTCCTCTTCTGGTGACAACCCAAATTTTTTGATTGCCTTACCCTTTCCGTGACGGGACAATTAGAAATGGGGAAAACTCCCTAATAGGTACACAGACAGCAACAAAAACTGTCAGGGGTTCTAATCCCCCTCCACCCCCATCCAAAACTAAAAAGAATTGAAAATTGCCTTTAGTTATACTTCAACCACTTCAGCCCCCGGAGGATTTGGCTGCCCAATGACCGGAGCACTTTTTGCGATTCGGCGCCGCGTCGCTTTAACTGACAATTGCGCGGTCGTGCGACGTGGCTCCCAAACAAAATTGGCGTCCTTTTTTTCCCACAAATAGAGATTTCTTTTGGTGGTATTTGATCACCTCTGCGGTTTTTATTTTTTGCGATCTAAACAAAAATAGAGCGACAGTTTAGAAAAAAAAAAGCAATATTTTTTACTTTTTGCTATAATAAATATCCCCCAAAATATATATAAAAAAAAACATTTTTTTCCTCAGTTTAGGTCGATACGTATTCTTCTACCTATTTTTGGTATAAAAAAATCACAATAAGCATTCATCGATTGGTTTGCGCAAAAGTTATAGCGTTTACAAAATAGGGGATAGATTTATTGCATTTTTTATTAATATATTTTTTTTATTAGTAATGGCGGCGATCATCGATTTTTATCGTGACTGCTATATTATACGGACACATCGGACACTTTTGATGTTATTTTGGGACCATTGTCATTTATACAGCGACACTGACAGGGAAGGGGTTAACCAGTAGGGGGGCGATGTTTTTTAAAAGGGTAGTTTAGAACCTGATTGGTTAGAGGTTCCTTTTCTTTGCTCTATCAATATGACTGCTGGATCCTCCGGCCCTCCATCAGCCCTTTTACAGCGAAGGATTCTCGTGATCGCCTTGCAGGGCTCAGACGGACGGCGGGTGGTTTCACGCTTGGATGAGGTTCCATCACACTCCGCATCAGTCTATTCATCCACTTACAGGAGCGTGGAGGAGAAAAATCTAGAAAACCGCCGGGGCGCGCAAAACAGTCCGCCGGTCTCTACGGTTACCGTACGTCCGGAGAATGATAAGACGGCCAACGTCGGGTCACCACACATCTGTATGAACCTCATTGTGTCCCGTTCATCCGCTTTGTGTTAACCAATGGGGATGAACCAAAGAAAAAAAAAACCTAGGGGCAGATCCACATACATCTGCGCCGGGCGCAGCGTATCTAAGATACGCTACGCCGCTGTAACTTACTTTTGTTTGAATCCTCAACGAATTTGCGCCGTAAGTTACGGCGGCGTAGTGTATCTGTTGCGGCGTAAGGGCGCGGAATTCAAATGGAAGTGATGAGGGCGTGTTTTATGTTAATACGTCGTGACCCGACGTAAACAACGTATTTTTTTAACTGCGAATGCGCCGTCCCAGTGCGCATGCTCGAAATTAAACCGGAACCAGCCAATGCTTACGACAGTGACGTCGTTCTACGCAAATTCCTATTCGCAAACGACTTACGCAAACGACGCAAAAAATTCAAAATTGTACACGGGAAGGACGGCCATACTTAACATTGAGTACGCCTCAGAACAGCAGCAATAACTATACGCCGGAAAAAGCCGAAAGCAAACGACGGAAAAAAATGCGCCGGGCCGACGTACGTTCGTAGATCGCCGTAAATAGTTAATTTGCATACTCAACGTGGATTTCGACTGAAACGCCACCTAGCAGCCGCCAAAAAATTGCATTTAAGATCCGAAGGCGTACGAAGATGTACGCCTGTCGGATCAAGCCGAGATGCTGTTGTATCTTGTTTTGAGGATTCAAAACAAAGATACGACGCGGGAATTTTGCGTAATTTTTTTGTGGATCTGCCCCCTAATGTGGATTTCTAAGGCACAATTTTTACAAGAATATTCAGAAGTATTGAAGTAAATATTGGGAGGTATTTGAAGTAAGAAAACGTTATTTTATTCAATATACAGTGGAACCTCGGGTGACGAGTATAGTCCGTTCCAGGAGAATTCTTGTAATCCAAAGCACTCGCATATCAAAGCGAGTTTCCCCATGGAAGTCAATGGAAACGAAAATAATTTGTTCCGCATTGACTTCAATGGCATGCAATACCACATGTGGCCAGAGGCAGGGGGGGGGGGGCCTCGGAAACAGCCGAAAAGGCCAGAGGACACTTCGGCTGACCTCGACTTCCTACCCAAGATTTGCAGTGCTGTCCTCGGGCCTTTCCGTACTTTTCCGAACGGCGCCAAACGGCTGCGATCGGCGACGTTCGGCTCTGCTCGGCTCCGGCGCCCCCCCCCCCAGCTCAGGCCAAAAGCGGTACTGCACACCGTTTTGCCCTGAATCATGCTTGTTTTGCGAGACAACACTTGCAAACCGAGTCACGATTTTTTTTTAAATACAGCGCTCGTATTGCGAAACGGCTTGTTAACCGCGTTACTCGCAATCCGAGGTTTCACTGTATTATATAAAAATCAACATATAAAACACGGAATGTACTGTATGGGCCAGATTCTCGTAGAATGGCGTATCTTTGCGGCGGCGTAACGAATGCGATTTACGTTACGCCGCAGCAACTTACACGGGCAAGTGCTGTATTCTCAAAGCACTTGCCCCCTAAGTTGCGGCGGCATATCGTAAATCGGCCGGCATAAGCCCGCCTAATTTAAATTTGGATCAGGGGGGGCGTGTTTTATATAAATCTACTGTGACCCGACGTGATTGACGTTTTTCACGAACGGCGCATGCGCCGTCCGTGGAAATCTCCCAGTGTGCATTGCTCCTAATACGCCGCAAGGACGTATTGGTTTTGACGTGGACGTAAATTACGTCCAGCCCCATTCACGGACGAGTTACGCAAACGACGCAAAATTTTAAATCTGGGGGTGATTCTTAGGCCGCGTACACACGATCAGTCAAAACCGATGAAAACGGACTGAAGGACCGTTTCATCTGTTAACCGATGAAGCTGACTAATGGTCTGATGTGCCTACACACCATCAGTTAAAAAAAACGATCAAGTCCAACGCGGTGACGTAAAACACACGACGTGCTGAAAAAAACGAAGTTCAATGCTTCCAAGCATGTGTCGACTTGATTCTGAGCATGCGCGGCTTTTTGACCGATGCTTTTGCATACTTACGATCGGTTTTGACCTATCGGTTTTTAAAGCAAGTTCTCTTTTTTTTGATCGAAGGATAACTGACCGATGGGGCCCACACACGATCGGTTTGGTCCTTCAGTCCGTTTTCATCGTTTTTTGTACGCGGCCTTACTGTGGGGGGAGGGGACTGACTGGGGGAGGTTTCCGATCTGTGTCCCTATGTACAAGGGACACAGCATCGGTCTCCTCTCCCTGACAGGACGTGGATCTCTGTGTTTACACACACAGATCCACTGTCCTGCTCAGATACTGGGCAATCGCGGGGGGCCCGGCGGCCATCGCGGCCGCCGGGCACTCGCATCGTGTTCCCAGTAACACGGCGGGTGCACGCACGTGCCGCCCGCGCCCCCTAGTGGCTGTGAAAGACGAGGACGTCATATGACGTCCTGTCAGAACAATAGAACTATCGTGCCGCCGTCAATTGACGGCGGCCGGTAGTGAAGTGGTTAATAATAATAATAAAAAGATAAACAGAGTAAGCGCAGTCAAAACATAGCCAGAGTTCAGGAACCGGATCGGATAGTCAGCCAAGCCAAATGTCAGAGAGCCAGAGAAGAACGTAGTAGAACAGCAAGCGGGATCAGGAGCCAGAAGGAACGTCAGCCAAGCAAGTTTTCAACAGGAACGCAGGAGAAAGTCTCTGTGATGTTGACCAAGGCGAAGGCAGAGATGAGCTGAAAGGCTTAAGTAGGCAGGACTGACGCGCAGGATCATCAACAAGGCGAGTCACTGTGAATAGGGCCGCCATCAGGGGGGGTGCAGGCATTACACCTGTAAGGGGCCCGATGGTCCCCAGGAGCCCGGTTGACCCACCCCCATTTTTTATTTTGTTTTGCATTTCACCTGTAAGGGGCCCGATGGTCCCCAGGGCCCCTTACAGGCCTGGCTGGCCCCACTCCCGTTTTTCTTTTTTTGCATTTCAACTGTAAAAGACCCGATGGTCCCCTTACAGGCCCGGCTGGCCCCCCTCACGTTTTTCTTTTTGCATTACACCTGTAAAGGGCCTGATGGTCCCCAGGGCCCCTTACAGGCCCGGCTGGCCCCCTCCCATCTTTTTTTTGCATTACACCTGTAAGGGGCCCGATGGTCCCCAGGGCTGCTTACATGCCTGGCTGGCCCCCTTCCCATCTTTTTTTGCATTACACCTGTAAGGGGCCCAATGGTCCCAGGGCCCCCCCCCCCCCCTGCTATCATCTCGCATCAGGAGAGAACAGATTACACTTGTTTTTTTTTTTTTTTTGTCAGCTGCCCCCCCCCCCCCCCCCCCGGTTCTCTGCTCCAGTGGCTGTGTAAGGGGCCCCAAAATTTGTGATGGCTGTTGGCCATCACAAAAAATAAATAAATAAATAGAATGTTTGGGGATTGTAAGTCATTTTCTAGCAAAAAAAACCACACGGGGCTAGATTCAAGTAGCCCGCCATAAGTTTGTGCGGGCGTAGCGTATGTTATTTACGCTACGCCGCCGCAACTTAGACGGGCAAGTGCAGTATTCACAAAGCACTTGCTCCGTAAGTTGCGGCGGCGTAGCGTAAATCAGCCGGCGTAAGCGTGCCGAATTCAAATTTGCAAGAGGTGGGCGTGTTTTATGTAAATAAAACATGACCCCACGTAAATGACGTCTTTAACGAACGGCGCATGCGCCGTTCGTGAAAGAATCCCAGTGCGCATGCTCGAAATTCCGCCGCAAATGGTCAATGCTTTCGACGTGGACGTAATTTACGCAAAGCCCTATTCGCGAACGACTTACGCAAACGACGTAAAAAATTCAAAATTCGACGCGGGGAACGACGTCCGTACTTAACATTGCGTACGCCTCATAGAAGCAGGAGCAACGTTACGCCGGAAAAGCCTTACGCAAACGACGTAAAAAATTCCGCCGGGCGCACGTACGTTTGTGAATCGGCGTATCTAGGTCATTTGCATATTCTACGCCGAAAACTACGGAAGCGCCACCGTTAATATGCACCCTAAGATACGACGGCGTAAGAGACTTGCGCCAGTCGGATCTTAGGCTAATTTCGGCGTATTTGGCTTTCTGAATACAGAAAGAAGACACGCCGGCGCAGCTTTGAATTTACGCGGCGTATCTATAGATACGCCAACGTAAATCCTTGCTGAATCTAGCCCATTTTTTTTTTACACGCAGGAGAGATGTGTCGGAATAGGCCTTCGGGGCTGAAGTGGTTAAATTAATTAAAATTGGAAATTACATTTAAAAGTGGCATTAACATGGTAAATATTACATGAGATTTCAATGATTGGCTTTGCGTCGTCTACTTTACCATCAGCAAATCACTTACCGCCAATCACAGGTTGCTGTTGATGCAAATGTAGAATCAGTAAGAAAAAAATAAAATAAAAAATAAAAATAAAATGTAGCGATATGATATTTTAAGTGTTTAAATCTCAGTTCTCTTGATACGGGAAACAAATAAAATAAAAAGGGTGTTTATTTTCCGAAGTGGCGGCGCTTTTCTCTCGCAAGGCGGGAGCGACGCTTCCCCTTTAATTATGCAAATCCCACATCTGCGCCTGCATCGCGAATTAGCAAAAAAAAGCGAACCTTAAATACCCTGGTTAGGGAAGATCCAGGAAAAAAATTGAATAAAATATTCATTTAGATTACTTTACAGCCGTCATACGGCGTTATTACACGCAGGTCGATGCATTAAGGCTGTTAGCGAGATCGCCCGGCCGCCAAGGTCTCGTTTCACGACGCGCAACAGAAAAAAAAAAGGCGAACGGCTGCAAGTAAATGACTTCAAATTTATCTGAAAGCGGCAGGCCTTTATCACCGCGCTCCTCCGCCGTTCCATTTATTTGACTGTTTCTGTTGCCGGAAGATCTTCTTCTCCGCAGAGTCCCGGCAGCCCCATCCCCCTCCATACTGGGGAAATATTATCAATGTGGCAACTGGGCGCAATTCGGCCTTCTTTTACTTTTCACTCATTAAATAAGAAAGGATATTTGTTGCAGCAAATAATCTGCATCGGCCTGATGGAGGCTCCATATTGCTGCGCTGGTGGTGCTGGACCACTCTGTAGGAGAATTCTGTACTGGGGAAGGGGGGAGATTTCGGGGGGGGGGGGGACAGGGTGTAATTTTTGGTTTAAAGTGGCCAGTGAGCTTTGCAGTCCTGAACTCTGCACTCTGTACATAGCGCACTCCAAAATCCTGCACTCTGTACATAACACACGCCTGAACCCTGCACTCTGTACACAGCGCACTCCTGAACCCTGCACTCTGTACATAGCACACTCCTGAAACTCTGCACTATGTACACAGAGGGCGCACTGCTGTACATTCGCTGCCCCACACTGGTGGCATTTGATGTGGCAAACTAGCAGCACACTGGCGGCAATTAATGGGGCAAACTGGCAGTACACTGGCGGCAATTAATGAGGCAAACTGGCAGCACACTGTCGGCATTTGATGGGGCAAACTGGCAGCACACTGGCGGCAATTAATGGAGCAAACTGGCAGCACACTGTCGGCATTTGATGGGGCAAACTGGCAGAACACTGGCGGCAATTGATGGGGCAAACTGGCAGCACACTGGAGGCATTTGATGGGGCAAACTGGCAGCACACTGGTGCCAATTGATGGGGCAAACTGGCAGCACGCTGGAAGCAATTGATGGAGCAAACTGGCAGCTCACTGGCGCCAATTGATGGGGAAAACTGGCAGCAAACTGGCGGCAATTGATGGGGCGAACTGGCAGCACACTGGCGGCATTTGATGGGGGCAAACTGGCAGCACACTGGCGGCAATTAATGGGACAAACTGGCAGCACACTAGCGGCATTTGATGGGGCAAACTGGCAGCACACTGGCAGCATTTGATGGGGGCAAACTGGCAGCACACTGGCGGCAATTAATGGGGCAAACTGGCAGCACACTGGCAGCATTTGATGGGGCAAACTAGCAGCACACTGGCGGCAATTAATGGGGCAAACTGGCAGCACACTGGCGGCAATTAATGGGGCAAACTGGCAGCACACTGGTGGCATTTGATAGGCACACTGGCAGCACACTGGCAGCAATTAATGGGGCAAACTGGCAGCACACTGGCGGCAATTAATGGGGCAAACTGGCAGCACATTGGCAGGATTTTATGGACACACTGGTAGCACACTGGGGGCAATTGATAGGCACACTGGCGGCAATTGATGGGGCACACTGGCAGCAACTGGGGGCAATTGATGGGTCAAACTGGCAGCACACTGGCGGGAATTGATGGGGCAAACTGGCAGCACACTGGTGGCATTTGATGGGGCAAACTGGCAGCACACTGGCGGCAATTAATGGGGCAAACTGGCAACACACTGGTGGCAATTGATGGGGCAAACTGGCAGCACACTGGCAGCATTTGATGGCGCAAACTGGCAGCACACTGGCGGCATTTGATGGGGCACACTTGCAGCACACAGGCGGCAATTAATGGGGCAAACTGGCAGCACACTGGTGGCAATTAATGGGGCAAACTGGCAGCACACTGGCGGCAATTAATGGGGCAAACTGGCAGCACACTGGCGGCATTTGATGGGCCAAACTGGCAGAACACTGGTGGCATTTGATGGGGCACACTGGCAGCACACTTGCGGAAAATAATGGGGCAAACTGGCAGCACACTGGTGGCATTTGGTGGGGCACACTGGCAACAATTAATGGTTACAGTAAATGTTTTTTTTTTTTTCAGTCTGTTGCGTCCCCAGCAAGCAGTTGAAAGCCTTGTCAGGGGGAGTCCTGCGATCTCTGTGAACGGTTATCGATCAGATTCCTCCCCATAATCACAGAGATATAAAATTTTATGGGGAGTGTGAAGTCTCTGCTAACAGGTGGGTTCCTCCTCCATATAATGAGTTGCGCCTCATACGGGATAATAATGTGGAGATGACTTCCAGATGGTCACATATAAAGTTTATTATGTGATATTAGAAGGCCGTCCTCTCCTCATCGCCTCCCGTATATAGATCGCTGTCTCATTATCTGAGCCTGACATTCTCTTAATTGAGCGGAACTCCTCGGAGGATTTTGGGGGAGGGGGGGAGGGGATTAAAGGAAAACGCCTGGACACACAAGGCGGGAGCAGAGAATGGTCCCCGGGGCCCCTCAATAAGTGATGAGGAGGCGCACTGACCCACCAGGCTGCAAATCTCATTGATCAGTCGTCAATATCTATTAACTCGGCTTGAAGCTGAACATTGCAGAGTAATGGACTGGAGAGGCCTCGCCGGACTCTATTGTTTGATCGTTCCCTTCGACCTCCGGAACGCCGGCCGTTTACAGCGGGGGAAATAATTATCGGATCCCCTGAAGATTGTGTAGATTTGCCCACTTACATAGAAACGAAGGGTCTATCATTTTTATCATAGGTGTATTTTATAAAAATAAATAAAAAAACGCAGAGGTGATCGAATACCACCAAAAGAAAAAACTATCTGTCCGAAAACCGAAACCCGACTGTTTTTAATAAATATTTTTGTCAGAGACTGGGGACATGGTACAGGAGATAGTCAGAGACTGGGGACATGGTACAGGAGATGATCAGAGACTGCAGACATGGTACAGGAGATGGTCAGAGACTGGGGACATGGTACAGGAGATGGTCAGAGACTACAGACATGGTACAGGAGATGGTCAGAGACTGGGGACATGGTACAGGAGATGGTCAGAGACTGCAGACATGGTACAGGAGATGGTCAGAGACTGGGGACATGGTACAGGAGATGGTCAGAGACTGGGGACATGGTACAGGAGATCTATGCAGCCTCACCAGTGTCCATCCTATGCAGCCTGCCAGTGCCCAGCAGCCTACCAGTGCCCATCATGCAGCCTACCTGTGCTTCACCAGTGCCCAGCAGCCTACCAGTGCCCGTCATGCAGCCTGCCTGTGCCTCACCAGTGCCCAGTAGCCTACCAGTGCCCATCATGCAGCCTGCCTGTGCCTCATCAGTGCCCAGCATCCTACCAGTGCCCGTCATGCAGCCTTCCTGTGCCTCCCCAATGTCCAGCAGCCTACCAGTGCCCGTCATGCCACCTGTCTGTGCCTCACCAGTGCCCAGCAGCCTACCAGTGCCCGTCATGCAGCCTACCTGTGCCTCACCAGTGCCCAACAGCCTACCAGTGCCAATTATGCTCCTGCCTGTGCCTCACCAGTGCCCAGCAGCCTACCAGTGCCCGCCATTCCGCCTTCCTGTGCCTCACCAGTGCCCAGCAGCCTACCAGTGCCCATCATGCAGCCTACCTGTGCCTCACCAGTGCCCAGCAGCCTACCAGTGTCCATCATGCAGCCTGCCTGTGCCTCACCAGCGCACAGCAGCCTACCAGTGCCCGTTGTATTGGATCAGTGTGCCGTCTGTCACAGGAGGCGGGACATTGTTGCTGCGGTCTGTGCAGTTAAGCTCCGTGACACACAGAGATCGCGGAGAGGAGGGAGGGAGGGGAGGAGGAGAGAGTAAGGACGGGCGCTCCAGAACGACACCCCCGTAATGGCCCAGGCCCCGCCCCATTTTCGGGTCCATTATCTGCATTTTTTTTCTTTCGGCAATATGCTGAAATCGCCATTTTCACCCGATATGTCTCAGTGCATCCCTCAAAAATGTCACATGGGTACAGTGTCGCATGACCGCGCAATTGTCATTCAAAGTGCGACAGCGCTGAAAGCTGAAAATTGGCCTGGGCAGGAAGGGGGGTGACAATTCCCTCAGTGGGTTGTGTGTTACGTGGCAGAGCTCTATAAACCTCAAGACTGGATGGACAGAAAGCCGCCCCCGTACGCGTTTCTCATTTGCGTATTTATATGTTTGCCCGGAGCTCAGCTTTAATAATGATCTCAGAGGTAAATCCGGGGTGTATCCATTAACCGACAGCCCCGCCGCCTTCCTCCTGCGATCATCTCAGCGCGGGCGCCGCCGTTACAGCGGGTTAAATTAATTTCAAACAGAAGCGAAAAAAAAAAGATGGAAAAAAAAATGCGAGTGATATTCGAGGCACGCAGATTACTAAAACCCCGCGCTGGCAGTCTATTACCTTATTATTAAAAAGCATCTTACAGAGAGAGAACACGGAATTAAATTGCCGCGGCTCGTTCCTCGCCATCCTACACTGTCTAAGTCTTAACGGCACTTTGCATTTAGAAAAGCACCCACCTGTTTAAATAAAGCCTTGGGCATCTGTTACCGGTGACATTTCTATCATGTTGTAACAACAGTGCACCGCGCAGCCTTTTTAATATATTTGGTCCCAGGGAAATCAGTTATTGCTTTGAAACCGCTTGTCTGTCAAAACCGCTTAAAGTCAGCGGAATGATCTGCCGTACCGTGGCTGGCGCGCTCCAAAACCAACGGCGGCGCGGCTCTGTACCGGGGGGAAAGTCTCTGCTGAACGCGCCGCACAGACAGAAGATGGGGAGGCCTAAAATGTAGTACAGTGGAACCTCGGATTACGAGCGTAATCCGTTCCGGTAGAATGCTTGTAATCCAAAGCACTCGCATATCAAAGCGAGTTTCCCCATAGGAGTCAATGGAAACGATGATAATTTGTCCTGCATTGACTTCTATGGCATGCAATACCGCACGCGGCCAGAGGTGGTGGGGGGGGGGTGCCTGAGAGACTCAGAAATACTCAGAGACCGTTTCGCTGAACTTGGAAACCCTCAGAGAGTGTTTCCGACTATTTCTAAATGGCTCCGAGTGTCACCGGCGAACCCCCGCACCTCTTAAAAGAATAAGGCCCGGATTCACGTAGAGTGGCGTATATTTGTGCGGGCGTAGCGCATCTCATATGCGCTACGCCGACGTAACATTGAGAGGCAAGAACAGTGGGCCGGATTCAGAAAGAAGATACGACGGCGTATCTCCTGATACGCCGTCGTATCTCTGAGTCCGGCCGTCGTATCTATGCGCCTGATTCATAGAATCAGGTTACGCATAGATATGCCTAAGATCCGACAGGTGTAAGTGACTTACACCGTCGGATCTTAGGCTGCAATCTGACGCTGGCCGATAGGTGGCGCTTCCATTTGTTTACGCATCAAATATGCAAATGAGGAGTTACGCCGATTCAGAAATGAACGACCGCCCGGCGCTTTTTTTTTATGTCGTTTGCGTTTGGCTTTTTCCGGCGGAAAGTTACCCCTGCTATAGGAGGGGTAAGTGCGTCGTATCCTATGTTAAGTATGGCCATCGTTCCCGCGCCGAGTTTTGAATTTTTTACGTCGTTTGCGTAAGTCGTTTACGAATACGGCCGGACGTAATTTACGTTAACGTCGAAACCAATGACGTCCTTGCAACGTCATTTGGAGCAATGCACGCTGGGAAAATTTGAGGACGGCGCATCCGCTGGGGGAATTACGATACGCCGCCGCAACTTTAGAGGCAAGTGCTTTCTGAATAAACACTTGCCTCAAAAACTTGCGACGGCGTATCGTAAATCAGATTATCTAAAGATCCGCTAACCTATGTGAATCCGGCCCAGGATTCACAAAGCACTCGCTCCCAATGTTGCGCCGGCGTAATGTAAATTGTCCGGCATAAGCCCGCCTAATTCAAAGTAGGAAGGAAGTGGGCGTGATCCATTTAAATGAGGCTTGACCCCATGCAAATGATGGGCCGAACGAACGGCGCATGTGCGCGCATGCTCAGAATCACGTAGAGTTTACTCCCTAAGATACGAAGGCTCAATGCCTACGACGTGAATGCAACCTACGCCCAGCCCCATTCACGTACGACTTACGTAAACGACGTAAAATCCGACGGCTGTTCCGACGTCCATACTTTTGCATGGGATGCGCCTCCTATAGGTGAAATAACTTTACGCGGGACGTACGCCTTACGTAAACGGCGTTTACTACAGCAACGGGCGCAAGTACGTTTGTGAATCGGCGTATCTCGGTCATTTGCATATTCGACACGTAAATCAATGGAAGCGCCCCTTGCGGCCAGCGTAAATATGCGCCCAGGCTCCGACGGCGTAGGAAACTTACGTCGGTAGGAGCAAGCCAAAATTCAGGCGTATCTTGTAGTACGAATCCTGCGCATAGATACGTCGGCGTAAATGCTTTAAGAATCCGGGCCTAAGTGTTACACTTACAAAATTTGGCAGGAAAAATAGGCCTTAAATCTGGTGCGCCGGCCGGTACACAAAATCCAGACACCCGTCCTGCTGGGGGATCGTTTGGAGCTCGAGGTGACGTCAGTGCGCCGCTCCGCCCTACGTCCGTTTCGTTAAAAAAAAACATACTTCTTCCAGGGGCGCGTGCAAGTGTAACACTTCTTCTTTTGATAAACTTTTTATACGTTTAATGCGCTATGTGGAGCCAATGTTGTCTCTTGCATGTCGGGTATATATGCTGGTGACCTGCAACTAATATTGGATGAGATCCATAGCTGGCAAGGCTGAATTTTGTCGGAGCTGCGCGCCTGAAGTGAGCATCTTGACTACAGGCTTTAATGATCCCCTGTCATATGGGATCCTGGTAAGCTAGTAAGAAGCCATTTTATTGATTGGTGGAGGATCATCACTTTTTTTGACACGTTTACCCTTATGCCGTGTACACACGATCATTTTTCGGGTTGTAACAAAAAAACGGGCTAGATTCATGTAGCTGCGCCCCTTCTTACGGTGGCGCAGCGTATTGTATTTACGCTGCGCCGCCGTAAGTTTGAGAGGCAAGTACTGTATTCACAAAGCACTTGCCTCGTAACTTACGGCGGCGTAACGTAAATGGGGCCGGCGTAAGCGCGCGTAATTCAAAAGATGATGAGGGGGACGTGTTTTATTTAAATTAAAAAACGTATTTTAAGTTTTTTACGAACGGCGCATGCCCTGTTCGTGAAAGAATCCCAGTGCGCATGCTCAAAATTCCGACGCAAATCGTCATTGCTTTCGACGTGAACGTAAATTATGTCCAGCCCTATTCGCGAACGACTTACGCAAACGACGTAAAAAATTAAAATTTCGAAGCGGGAACGGCATCCATACTTAACATTGGCTGCGCCACCTAATAGCAGTAGCAACCTTACGTCGAAAAAGCCTAACGTAAACAACGTAAATAAATTGCGCCGGGCATATGTACGTTTGTGAATTGGCGTATCTAGGTCATTTGCATATTCTACGCCGAAAACAACGGAAGCGCCCCTATTGGCCAGTGTAGAATTGCACACAATTATACGCCGCCGTATTCAAGTTACGTCGGCGGAGGAAGCCTATTTTTTTAGCGTATCTGCCTTTGAGAATCGGCGTAACGATACGCCGGCGCAGATTTGAAATTACGGCGGCGTATCTGGAGATACTCCGCCGTAACAGCTACAAGAATCTAGCCCCATGTTTTTTAAAAAATGTCATTAAAAACGACCGTGTGTGGGCTTCAGAGCATTTTTCGGGTTCTGAAAAACGGGCAAATTTTTGTTTGAACATGCTCTATTTTTTCACAACGTTTTAAACGTTGTCGTTTTTCCGGTTGTAAAAAATGGTCGTGTGTGGGCTTTAACGACGTGAAAAACCCGCGCATGCTCAGAAGCAAGTTATGAGACGGGAGCGCTCGTTCTGGTAAAACTACCGTTCTTAAACAGTTGAAAGAACCTCAAATAGGATTGGGATTATGGAGGCAACAAATAGAAGCTTCAAAATTTCCAAAAAATATACAAATTTATTACAAATATAAATATTACAAAATAGATAAATACAAAAAAAAGTATATAATAATTAGATGGCATGCTCAATATGATATGAATACTGTCCGTCATGGAGTGCCATCACCAGATAATTGATGGCAAGTTGGAGCGGATAACCGACGCGTTTCGAATGAAAACATTCTTCATGTCTCCTGTCATTTCTTTTTAAAGACAAGTCTAATTTTCTGGAACAAAAAAATCCATAATAAAAAAAAAATTATACAGCACATCATATTTGTAGAAAAATGGGAACAGTGGCTACTTTGAGGGCACAGTGGCTGCGTTTGATGGGCACAGTGGCTGCGTTTGGGCACAGTGGCTGCGTTTGATGGGCACAGTGGCTGCGTTTGATGGGCACAGTGGCTGCGTTTGATGGGCACATCGGCTGCGTTTGATGGGCACAGTGGCTGCGTTTGATGGGCACAGTGACTGCGTTTGATGGGCACAGTGACTGCATTTGATGGGCACAGTGGCTGCGCTTGATGGGCACAGTGGCTGCTTTAAAGGCACCGTGGCTGCGTTTGGGCACAGTGGCTGCTTTGAGGGCACAGTGGCTGCATTTGATGGGTACATCAGCTGCGTTTGATGGGCACAGTGGCTGCGTTTGATGGGCACAGTGGCTGCATTTGATAGGCACAGCGGCTGCGTTTGATGGGCACAGTGGCTGCGTTTGATGGGCACAGTGGCTGCGTTTGATAGGCACAGTGGCTGCGTTTGATGGGCACAGTGGCTGCGTTTGATAGGCACAGTGGCTGCGTTTGATGGGCACAGTGGCTGCGTTTGATAGGCACAGTGGCTGCGTTTGATAGGCACAGTGGCTGCGTTTGATGGGCACAGTGAGGCTGCAATTGATGTGTTTTTTTTTTCTACAGTAGATCCTGTATTCGGACGGTGGGGGTGGGCGGATCTCACAGGCTGTGCGCTTTACTGGTGAGGCCGGCCTCGGTACTCACACTTCTCCCCGCACTCCGGTCTGCTTCCGTAATCAGGGCAATCTCTGGTGTGTGTGTGTGTGCGCGCGTGAGTGCCGGGGGGGGTCGCCAAAATGCACATTTGCCTGAGTTGGCAAAAATCCTTGCACCGGCCCTGTATACAGGAAGCGGCCAGTAACATAAAGGATTATTAAGGTACAGTGGATCGAAAAAAAAACAAAAAACATGCGGTTTATTAATTATGCATATGAGCGTATCATTTTTTTATTTTTTTTGGGTGGGGGAGGGGATCTTGGGTGGGAGTTCCCACACTTTTTTTCCCAGGACTTGACCCCTGGCAGCTTCCATATTGAACACACATAACTCGGTTACAGGCGTTTATCTTTTGTACTATTTTCTTTCAATATTTTTAGCGCAGTTTTTCCAATTTTCCATCTACAAAAAGACAGCGTGTTTCTCCGCGTGCCGGGGAAGCGCGTCATTTTGCGTGCATTCTTAACACACAAAGGTCTGCGCCCAGCCTTAAGTAAATAATATTTTTGTATTCCGACGGCTGTTTTTTTTACACTTCGCGAACTCATTCCGTGCGAGCGCCGCGTTCAGCTCACAGCGCAGATGATTAAAAAAATAAATAAAGAATTGAAAACAGAACGGCGCCACTCTATTTTTAGTAACATATCTACAAAACAAGCGTCTCGAACCGTCAGAGTTCAGCGGGAAAACAACGGAATCCGAATCTGATAATTACTGTGAATTAAACTCAAGGCAACGGCGGCGTCCATGCCGAATTCCGACTTTTACGACGGCAGAAGAGACCACCGATCCCGGCCCGTTGTTGTACGAGCCGGCGCCGCGCGGAGGTTCTGAACTTTCATAAACAAAATGCACCTTTGATCAGCGGAAGGGATAACGACGATTTGTTTTCTGTAAAAAAAATTTATTTAAAAGAATTAACCACTTAAGCCCCGGACCTTTAGGCAGCTAAAGGACCCGGCCAGTTTTTGCGATTCAGCACTTCGTCGCTTTAACTGACAATTGCGCGGTCGTGCGACGTGGCTCCCAAACAAAATTGGCGTCCTTTTTTCCCCCACAAATAGAGCTTTCTTTTGGTGGTATTTGATCACTTCTGCGGTTTTTATTTTTTGCGCTATAAACAAAAATAGAGCGACAATTTTGAAAAAAATTCAATATTTTTTACTTTTTGCTATAATAAATATCCCCCAAAAAATATATAAAAAAAAAGTTTTCCTCAGTTTAGGCCGATACGTATTCTTCTACCTATTTTTGGTAAAAAAAAATTGCAATAAGCGTTTATCGGTTGGTTGGCGCAAAATTTATAGCGTTTACAAAATAGGGGATAGTTTTTTTGCATTTTTATTATTTTTTTTTTTTTTTTACCACTAATGGTGGCGATCAGCGATTTTTTTCGTGACTGCGACATTACGGCGGACACTTCGGACAATTTTGACACATTTTTGGGACCATTGTCATTTTCACAGCAAAAAATGCTATAAAAATGCATTGTTTATTGTGAAAATGATAATTGCAGTTTGGGAGTTAACCACAAGGGGGCGCTGATGGGGTCATCTGTGCTTCTAACTGGGGGTGTGGCTGTAGGTGTGACGTCATCGATTGTAATTCCCTATATAAGGGAACACATAATCGATGACACTGCCACAGTAAAGAACGGGGAAGCTGTGTTTACACTCACCTCTCCCCGTTCTTCAGCTCCGGGGACCGATGGCGGGACTCCAGCAGCGATGGGGTCCGCGAGTCCCGCGGCCAAACCCCACGGCTGGGCTTAAAAAGCCACGTACAGGTACGTTGATGTGCCCAGCCGTGCCATTCTGCCGACGTATATCGGCGTGAAGGGGTCCTTAAGTGGTTAAAAGAGCTTCTTAACGAGGAGTGAAGAGATCCTGTGCTGAAAAATATACATTAACCCCTTCCCGCCTAAAGATAAAGCAAATCTTAATGCCTAAGCACAATTTTGCAACTTTGATATGCGTTAGTAAAACTGTACATATCATCACAACTACTTTGTGTATCCAGGCGGATTATACCGCGGTTTTTTTTCAGTACAAATTGGGCTTTTATTTGGTGGTAAACAGGTGTGCGGAGCCTATTGCATTAGGGTGTGCACCCAGGGGCGGACTGACCATTCGGCGAGGGCCCCATGCCACTAGGGGGCCCCAACAGGGTTTCCAGCCTCAGTAAAACCAGGGACAGTATGTAAAAATCTGTTTTGGAAAAAAAAAATCGAAGATTATAGCTGCTCCGCCTCTCCAGTACCTTTTCAGTGTGTGTGTGTGTGTGTGTGTGTATTCTGAGTGTGTGTATACTGTATGTGTGTGTGTGTATACTGTATGTGTGTGTGTATGTGTATTCTGAGTGTATATATACTGTATGTGTGTGTATGTATATTGTATGTGTGTGTGTATGTGTATTCTAAGTGTATGTATACTGTATGTGTGTGTGTGTGTATACTGTATGTGTGTATGTGTATTCTGAGTGTATGTATACTGTATGTGTGTGTATGTATACTGTATGTGTGTGTGTGTATGTGTATTCTGAGTGTATGTATACTGTATGTGTATGTGTATTCTGTGTGTGTGTATACTGTATGTGTGTGTATGTGTATTCTGAGTGTATGTATACTGTATGTGTGTATGTGTATTCTGAGTGTATGTATACTGTATGTGTGTATGTGTATTCTGAGTGTATGTATACTGTATGTGTGTGTGTATGTATACTGTATGTGTGTGTATGTGTATTCTGAGTGTATGTATACTGTATGTGTGTGTGTATGTGTATTCTGTGTGTGTGTATACTGTATGTGTGTGTGTGTATGTGTATTCTGAGTGTATGTATACTGAATGTGTGTGTATGTGTATTCTGACTGTGTGTATACTGTATGTGTGTGTGTATGTATACTGTATGTGTGTGTGTGTGTATGTGTATTCTGTGTGTGTATGTGTATTCTGTGTGTGTGTATACTGTATGTGTATTCTGAGTGTATGTATACTGTATGTGTGTGTGTATGTATACTGTATGTGTGTGTGTGTATGTGTATTCTGAGTGTATGTATACTGTATGTGTGTGTGTATGTATACTGTATGTGTGTGTATGTGTATTCTGAGTGTATGTATACTGTATGTGTGTGTGTGTATGTGTATTCTGTGTGTGTGTATACTGTATGTGTGTGTGTGTATGTGTATTCTGAGTGTATGTATACTGAATGTGTGTGTATGTGTATTCTGACTGTGTGTATACTGTATGTGTGTGTGTATGTATACTGTATGTGTGTGTGTGTGTATGTGTATTCTGTGTGTGTATGTGTATTCTGTGTGTGTGTATACTGTATGTGTATTCTGAGTGTATGTATACTGTATGTGTGTGTGTATGTATACTGTATGTGTGTGTGTGTATGTGTATTCTGAGTGTATGTATACTAGGGGCCAGATTCTCGTAGATCGGCGTATTTTTGTGCGGGCGTAACGTATCCTATTTACGTTAAGCCTCCGCGACTTAGACGGGCAAGTGCTGTATTCTCAAAGCACTTGCTCCGTAAGTTGCGGCGGCGTAGCGTAAATAGGCCGGCGTAAGCCCGCCTAATTCCAATTTGGAACAGGGGGGCGTGTTTTTTGTAAATAACTTGTGACCCGTCGTGATTGACGCATGCGCCGTCCGTGGAATATCCCAGTGTGCATTGCTCCAAAGTACGCCGCAAGGACGTATTGGTTTCGACGTGAACGTCCAGCCCCATTCACGTACGACTTACGCAAATGACGTAAAATATTCAAAATTCGACGCGGGAACGACGTCAATACTTAACATTGGTACGCATGTACGCCACCATATAGCAGGGGTAACTTTACGCCGGGAAAAGCCTAACGTAAACGGCGTATCTGTACTGCGTCGGCCGGGCGTAGGTTTGTGAATTCGCGTATCTAGCTGATTTACATATTTCTAGGCGTAAATCAGCGTACACGCCCCCAGCGGCCAGCGTAAATATGCAGTTAAGATCCGACGGCGTCGGATCTAATAGAAATCTATGCGTAACTGATTCTAAGAATCAGGCGCATAGATACGACCGCTCAGGCTCAGAGATATCTGGAGATACAGGCCCAGATTCACAAAGGAGATACGACGGCGTATGTGTGTGTGTTAATCGAATTTGATTAAAAAAATATTCGACATCGATTCGAAAACTACTCAAATTTTGAATCGAAAACTATTTGAATTTGCTAAAAAAAAAAATTGGAATTTCATCCAAAATTTCGATTCGTTATTTCAGATTTGTTTACTGTTGTAATTTCAATATTTTGGATACATTCAAATTTCCAAATAACAAAATATTTGTCCGAATTTCAATTTGAAACGAACCGCACATGCATGGGCGTCCGCTAAAAAAAATTCAGGGGGGGGGGGCGCGCTTCCGTAGCGGCAAAACACATTTAACCCTTTCTTAAAACGCTAGCAGGGGTTAAAACCCCCTTGCTATCGGCCAAATAGCGCAGCTAAAATGATGGTAAAGCGGTGCTTTACCGATAACGCGGCCAGCTAGCAGTGTGAAATAGCTCTTGAGATAATTCAGCTTCACTCCATGCCCATATGAATATAGCCTAGAGAATGTACAGACCCCCCTTCAGCACAGATGGACCCCCCTTCAGCACAGACCCCCCCTTCAGCACAGACCCCTCTATTCAGCACAGATCCCCCCTTCAGCACAGACCCCCCTTCAGCACAGACCCCTCCATTCAGCACAGACCCCCTATTCTGCACAGTCCCCCAATTCAGCACAGATGGACCCCCCCTTCAGCACAGCCCTCCACATTAAGCACAGACCCCCCCCCCTTCAGCACAGATGGACCTCCATTCAGCACAAACCCCCCCTTCAGCACAGACGGACCCCCCAATCCCATTCAGTACCTCAGATCAGACATCAGCACGGCATGGGCACAGCAGGTTCCCCTGTGTACACATAAACACTGGAGGGGGAGGCGGCTTCACTCTGCTCACTGTGTCTGTGTGACATCCGGCCCGGGACTGCTCAGACAGCCCACAGCCGCGAGACTCTTCAACACCTTCTCGATTTTCCAGGGGGGGTCAATTGCCCCCCCCTTTCCCTATGGAACGGATGCCCATGCGCACATGTCTAAAAGAAACTAGAGTCTCTCCTTATGCTTTACTTTTACTGCCCCCCCCCCCCCAACTGCCCAGCTAAGTTCTATTATTGCAGCTGGACACATGCTGCAGGAAGTTAAATGGCTTCTCAGAGTTTGACATTAAGGGGGATTCGAATCACGCTACACGGAGTGGAGGAAATCTCTTCATTGAGAGTAGGAACAGAGGGACTGGCTGGGAATTGTAGTTCCTCGTAGGTTGGGAAGCTTCGTCCTTACTCGTTGTTACAATGTATCATTTCCATGCTGCGTCCTCCTTCCCGCCGGCTCATTTATCCTTCATCTGTCTCCACTATAGACTGGCGAGCCAGTTCAGGGGGCCGATAGGAATGTTCTGTACTCTACTGAGAAATGAGCCTTTAAATTACATCTCCGAGTCCAATCACTAAAATCTTTTATAACCTTTATTATGGTAATGGAATTTCTAAAGTCATTCTCAGACTTTTTATAAATGGTGTGTTCATTAAAACAATCCCTGGTGATCCGGCCATGAAGGTCCTTATTAAGACACTTCCCGGTATGGAGTGACACCGTCCCCCAATTGTGATCCTATGCCTGTCACCCTGCCATGCGGGCCTACAAGCAGCGGGAGTTGTCCGGCCACCGTGGGAGAGACCTGTCAAAGTGGGCCAGTCTGGATGAAGTCCAGGGCCAAATTTTTGTCCCAGTCCAGCCCTGACCTAAAGGTGTTCTATCGGGTTGAGGTGCAGGCCAGTCAAGTTCCTCCAACCCAAAATCGCTCATCCATGTCTTTGTGAACCTTGCTTTGTGCTCTAGTCCAAATCATTTGGTGGAGGGGGCATTACGGAGGGGGGTTGTCCTTTCAGGGGTTGGGCTTGGCCCCTTAGTTCCAGTGAAGAGAACTCTTAAGCATGTAGCCAGTTTGGAGACACCTAAAATGTGAGCACTTTTTTTGCAGGTCATTGACATACCGAGCACTTAGACCCCTTTCACACTGGGGCGCTTTGCAGGCACTATTGCGCTAAAAATAGCGCCTGCAAACTGACCTGAAACAGCCGTTGCTGTGTCTCCAGTGGGAAAGCCCCTAGGGCTTTCACACTGGAGCGGTGCGCTAGGAGCAGGCCCGGACTGGCCATAGGGCATACCAGGCATATGACTGGTGGGCCGCGGTCGCCGGCGGCAGCCCGCGGTGCCGCATGTCACATCTCCCCCCAGCAGTGCTGTGTCTTAGCCTAGGCCAACAAGGCACAGGCCTAGGGGGCAGCGGCCAAAAAGCCACCCCCGCGATAAAAACTCCCCCTCCTCCTGCAGCAAAATAGTCTGCGACGGCAGACTATTTTGTAGCCGTTACACTGTATGTCATTATGGCTTGGGACCAGGCCCAGACTGGCCATAGGGCATGCATAGGGCATGCCATTACACTGTATGTCATTATGGACCAGGCTTGGGAGGAGAACAGTACAAAAAGTCATGCTAGCAGTATCTTTGGAGCAGTGAGAGGAGCGGTGAGCGGTTCTTCAGCTCCGGTGACCGATCGCGGGACACCGGCGGCGAACGGGTCCGGGTCGCGAGCGCACCGCCAGCGGCGCGCTCGCGACCCAACGGCTGGGCTTAAAGAGACACGTACAGGTACGTGATTGTGCCCAGCTGTGCCATTCTGCCGACGTATATCAACGTGAAGGGGTCCTTAAGTGGTTAAAACCACTCACTACCTTTGAGCTAACCAACCCCCATATCACACTACCAATAGTGTTGTAGTTTGTGTTTGAACGGGGTGTCTGGATTCCTCCTTCTGTAATCAAGGGAGCAGTGATCATTTTCCTGGTCTGTCCAGGGATTTACAGGTTGGGAGATTGATTGCTTCCCCCTGCCTCTAGAAGAAGCCTCCAGAGCTTAGGGCAGTAGAATCAAAACAACTAGCCTGAATATTTATCAAGTTACAGCCAATCCCTGGGGATCAGTGTCTAGAAGGGGGCTGGAATGGTAATAAATAGTCTGACGGACTGGAGAGCTGGAGAGTTCCTTTTTCCCCAGGAGGGTTTCACAACAGGAGGGGCTGCTGGCCTCAGGAAGCCCATGGACTGTGCAGCTGCTTAAAACAGCGTGAATATTTATCATGTTCCAGCCAATCCCACTGGAGTAGTGCCCATAAGGGGTCTGGAATGGTGATAAATAATCTGAAATGGACTCCATTTTCCAAGGAGGGTTCCTGAGTCAAAGGGGCTGCGTCCTTTAGGTAGCCCGTGCAGGGCCATCTTTAATGTTGATTGTACCCTGGCCAAACATTTTTGCTCTCCACCTGCTCTGAGACATACAATATATATCAGCTAGACATAAAATCAGTTTACTGTATCAGATCAGGCAGGGATTGCGATTGGTTGCCAGAGGTTACAGCATATCATTACCACTTACTGACTGGTTGCTAGAGGTTACAGCACATGATTTCTTCTTGTTGATTGGTTGCTAGAGATTACTGTACAGTAATACTGATCACTGATTGGTTGCTAGAGGTTACAGAACATCATCTCTTCACTGCAGAGGGGCATGATATACACATGAATGCCGCCTTTATTTACATATGAATGCTGCCAGCCTCAGCTATTTACATATGAATGCTCCTGTTATTTATATATGATAATGGTTATTTACAAGTAAACACAGGGTCTGCAGGTGAGCCATCTGTACACAACAATAGGGCAAGGCTGGGCAGCACTTCACACTGAGATATCAGGACAGGACTAAAACTTCAAGGCACAAGGGAATTTAAACTGGGATAGTTGGCAAGTATGAGACAGCTGCTTTGGGCCCCACAACAATGACAGGGCCCAGGGCAGCTTCCCCTTTCGCCCTGCCTTAAAGACAGCCCTGAGCCCATGAACTGTATAGCTGCTCTAGAGGTGTCAGGGCTGAGGGCCTGGATGAACTTTTTCTGGGAGCTGATTGTAGAACCTGACCACAGGAGATTAGGTTTAGAGAGGTGACGTCTCACTCACTGGACCGTGTCTGGAGGAAGCTGGAATGTGGCAGGAGTCATAGGGACTTTTGAGTAAAGACCCTGAACTGATTCCTGTGACTGTGTTCCTGAGATTGCACCGGGTACCAGAAGTGGTGCAGAAGCGCAGAGGCACAAGGTAACCAGAGGCCAAAGACTTGCCTTATGCTCCCCAGCTGTGGGACCGTAGACTGCTCAGACACTTGCCTCATGGTCCCCAGATGTGAGGTAATAGACTGTCCAACCCCTACAATTACTCAAGGAGAAAATTGTTCTCTCATTATTGAATACCGTATTTATCGGGGTATACTGCGCAGCGGCGTATAACGCGCACCCCAAGCTTAGAAGGGAAGTTTAGGAAAAAAACTTACATTTTCGATGCTCAGCCTTGTCAGTGTCCGTCTGCTGTCGGCGTCCATCGGCGGCCTTGCGCGGGGCCCGTCCAGCCTTGTCGGTGTCCGTCTGCTGTCTTGCCCGGCGTTCATCGGCGGCCTTGTCCGGCGTCCGTCTGCGGCCTTGCGCAGGGTCCGTCCAACCTTGTCAGTGTCCGTCGCATCCGTCTGCCGGGGGTTGCAGCGTTGTGTGTTTGAATTTGGTTCCTCGGTCGAGCTGTGCAAAGCCGGATTTCCGGTGTGTTCGGCTCCTCTCAGCTCCTCGGCTTCTCTTGGCTCCTCTCGTGTTTCTGAGGGCGGAGCCGAGCCCAGCCGAGCCCAGCCGAGTGCGCAGTACACTCGGCTTGGCTCGGTCTTTGTCTGGCTTTGTCGGCGGTGCTCAGAGACAGCGAGGATCGGCGTATAATGCGCACCCACGATTTCCCCCTGATTTTAAGGGGAAAAAAGTGCGCGTTATACGCCGATAAATACGGTAATCATTTTGGAAAATCCCATACCTTAAACTCCCTCCTGTTAAAGTTTCGTCAAGTAATAAATACTGAAAAAGACATCCCCTAGACCGCTATATTGGAGCTGGAATGAGTGGACTGGTGCTTGGATGGACACTTTTTTTTGGAGAAGAACCAGCTAGTACCAGCGGCCCCTATGGGGTTAGCGCTACACAGATAATGGGGTAGATTCAGATAGATTAGCGGATCTTTAGATCCGCGTAATCTATCTGATTTACGATCCGCCGGTTGAGAGGCTAGTGCAGTATTCAGAAAGCACTTACCTCGAAACTTGCGCCGCCGGATCGTAAATCCCCCGGCGGAATTCAAATTCCGTGGCTAGGGGGAGTGTAGTATTTAAATCAGGCGCGTCCCTGCGCTGATTTAACTGCGCATGCGTCGTCCCCGAATTTTCCCGGCGTGCATTGCTCCCAATGACGTCGCTATGACTTCATTGGTTTTGGCGTGAGCATAACTTGCGTCCAGCGCTTTTTTGTATCGACTTACACAAACGATGTAAAAATTCAAAACTTGGCGCGGGAACGACGGCCATACTTAACATAGGATACGCCGCATATAGCAGGGGTAACTATACACCGTAAAAAAGCCGAACGCAAGCGACGTAAAAAAAAAACGACGGGCGGGCGTTCGTTTCTGAATCGGCGGAAATCGGCATTTGCATATTCGTCGCGTAAAAAAACGAAGAGACACCTAGCGGCCGGAGGGGGAATTGCAGCCTAAGATCTGACGGTTTAAGTCACTTACACCTGTCGGATCTAAGGGAGATCTATGCGGAACCTGATTCTATGAATCAGCCGCATAGATCCGACCGTCGGATCTCAGAGATATGACGGCGTATCAGGAGATACCCCGTCGTATCTCTATCTGAATCCGGCCCAATAATTTAATTCCAATGGAAGATCAAATGGAAGACTTTACGAAAAAGAGCCAACATGTTTCGGGGGCCAGACCTCACCACCTTTTTTTTTCCCGGACATAAGGATGGGGGATGGTTTAAATGGACTGAACTAGATTAAAGCTCAGTATTCCTCAGCAGATGGTTGTAGCCGCATATTACGGGACAGCAGCCGTCAATTCTTCCATGATGACTATTGTGCGTTCTTCGTTCTGATCCATTGCAGCAATGTTTTCCTTCATCACATGAATAATCCTGTCCTGGCACAGATGGAAATGGGTCCGCTGTTCTCCAACACGAAGGCGTTATTTTCCATCTAGGAAAAAATAGCCTGTGAGCTTTTCAATAACGCCAATCGGCGATAAGGTCACTTCGCTCGAAAAGGGAATTTCATATTTTTTTAATTTTTCTCCTCCTCGACGTCTAAGTGCGTCCTCTCTCTGGAGACGTGGTGGGCTAATTAATAGGATAATGGGCTAATCGTAATTGTTGCATCAACGGTGCCTTAAATATTCTTCTTAAGTGCCACTTAACGAAGGTGTATTGAAGATGCAATAAAATCGGCTCAGTCATCCAAGAAATGCCATGGCTGCCATTTTATATCCAGTGATTTGGGAGCGCTTTATGGCGTATTAGTGTAAAATGTGATCATATCTCATAGGGAAAGATCTGACAGAGCCAGCTCACCCAACCAGGGGTCATGCTCTTTCTTGAATCCTTCACTCAAACTGGAAGAGCCCATTTACACCCTCCTAGCCCACTGCAGTACATAGAAGTGCGTGTGTATACATGAGTTCTGTGACACATTAACATGTGTTGTGTTAAGTCATGGGGGTTGTGAAGTAAATATGCAATAATATACAATCGATAACTAAAAACGATTCTTCCGAAAGGTGTTTACGGATTCCCTCTATCTATTGCATAAATGTATCAACTTGTCTATCACTATAATTAGCTAGTCTATTAAGACCAGGGATTTTTTTCTCAAAGAATAGGTGCAGGAACTCCCTACTTCCGAGTCACCTGTTGTGTCCACCCCCTACCCACCTCCGAGAACCATCCCTTGGTTCCACCACCTACCCACCTCCGAGCACCATTGCTTGGTTCCACCCCCTACCCACCTCCGAGCACCATTCTTTGGTTTCACCCCCTACCTACCTCTGAGCACCATTGCTTGGTTCCACCCCCTGCCCACCTCTGAGCACCATTCCTTGGTTCCACTCCCTACCCACCTCTGAGCACCATTTCTTGGTTCCACTCCCTACCCACCTCTGAACACCATTCCCTGGTTCCACCCCCTACCTACCTCTGAGCACCATTGCTTGGTTCCACCCCCTACCCACCTCCGAGCACCATTCTTTGGTTCCACTCCCTACCCACCTCTGAGCACCATTTCTTGGTTCCACACCCTACGCACCTCTGAGCACCATTCCCTTCTTCCAACCCCTACGCACCTCTAAGCACCATTGCTTGGTTCCACTCCCTACCCACCTCTGAGCACCATTTCTTGGTTCCACTCCCTACACACCTCTGAGCACCATTCCCTGGTTCCACCCCCTACCTACCTCTAAGCACCATTGCTTGGTTCCACTCCCTACCCACCTCTGAGCACCATTGCCTGGTTCTACTCCCTACCCACCTCTGAGCACCATTCCTTGGTTCCACCCCTTATCCACCTCTGAGCACCATTGCTTGATTCCACCCCCCTACCCACCTCTGAGCACCATTCCTTGGTTCCACCCCTTATCCACCTCTGAGCACTATTGCTTGATTCCACCCCCTACCCACCTCTGAGCACCATTCCTTGGTTCCACCCCCCTACCCCCCTCCGAGTACCATTCATTGGTTCCACTCCCTACCCACCTCCTATCACCATTCCTTGGTTCCACCCCCTACCCACCTCTTAGTAATGGAAACAGAACCAAGTATCAATTTGTGGTGCTAAATAATTTGTATATGATAGGAAGTAAAATAGAACCCCTGTAGCCAGCAACAATGGAGCTCCCCAGCAAAAATCGACCCCTCCCTCAACAGTTGATGTACCCCAGCAACGATTGTCTCCCAGTAGCGTAAGAGCCCCCCGGCAACAATAGATCCCATACCAGCGACAACTGACCTACCCAGCAACAATTCCCCCCCCTGTAAAAATAGATCCCCTCCAGCAACAATAGATCCCCCAGCAGCCAGCATTAATAGACCCTCCAGTACACCCCAGCACCCCTTTGCCATTACATACATTAAGAGCTGGAGGTGCCGGAACTGCGTTCCCCTGCGTTACTGCTGAAAAAAGCCCTGATTAAGACTCTGATAAGCACAAAGATGTTAAGTTAGCAATGAAGACAGACACATCTGCTTAGTAAAACAAAATCTTATTTATTTCCCAAGAAAATAGGAATATGCAAACACTAAACAGCAGAATATACAGAGCATATAACAACAACAGTACACCAAAGATACTTATCACAATCCTCTAGACATGGTCTCATCGGCTGGGCTCAAGATGGCAAAAGAGGGCCTGAGCCTCATGGCTTAGGCCCAAGCCAATATCCACGAGGCTCTCACAAGCAGGCCAGCAGAGAAAGAGAAAAGGGGACTATTTCTCTTGTGTATGGCCTTTTTTACGCAAAACATTCCCACCCACTCGTAACCACCCCCACTTGCCTCCTGTCCAATGAGATATTGCCAAGAGGTAGTCCTTCTCACTAGATTATATTACTGACCGTCTTGCCGTATTGGTCTCTAGGGGCAGCTCATCTCTATGAGCTTGTTGATCTTTTCATCTTTGTCATTAATCATCCTGGCAGCCATTGCTCTCTTTGAAGCTTGTATCACACAAGGTGGGATGGAGCCAAGCCCTCTTGCTAAGCAGATTCTGATATGCTACAAAGCTTTGAATGTAGCTTGTTACCTGACAACTTGGGACCATCTGCCTGTATTAACCCGGAAGCGAAATTCCAGAGCTATGATATTAAACCATGTTGCCTTCCAACAGGTTGTTTTACTAAAACTGGAGAGTGCAAGATCTGGTGCAGTTCTGCATAGAAACCAATCAGCTTCCAGGTTTTATTATCGAAGCTCAATCGAACAGGCTCAGGTTAGAAACTGCATGGTTACCATGTAGAGCTGCGCAAGATTTTTTACTCTCCAGTTTTAGTAAATCAGCCCCGTTGTGTTAAAGGGTAATTCCACCTTTACCGCAAAAAAGGAAAGATGGATTCCTAACACACTTCCTGCTTCTCCAGTCCCCACTGCATTTATCTTCTATGTCATAAATGCCATGTTTGCTGGTGAACCAATCTATACACCTTTAAACTCCATAGGCCATGTAGCAGCATAATGCCAGCAATGGCTGGTGGCCATTGGTCAGTAGGGATGAGCCGAACACCCCCCTGTTCGGTTCGCACCAGAACTTGCGAACACACCAAATGTTTGTGTGAACTTTAGAACCCTATTAAAGTCTATGGGACTCGAACGTTTGAAATCTAAAGTGCTAATTTTAAAGGCTAATATGCAAGTTATTGTCCTAAACAGTGTTTGGGGACCTGGGTCCTGCACCAGGGGACATGTATCAATGCAAAAAAAAGTTTTAAAAACGGCCGTTTTTTCGGGAGCAGTGAATTTAATAATGCTAAAAGTGAAACAATAAAAGTGAAATATTTTCTTTTAAATTTCGTACCTGGGGGGGGTGTAAAGTTAACATGTGAAATAGCGCATGTTTCCCGTACTTAGAACTGTCCCTGCACAAAGTGTCATTTATGAAAGAAAAAAAGACATTTAAAACTGACTTACGGTTATAATGAATTGTCGGCTCTGGCAATTCAGAGCAAATTCATTCATAAAAAAAATGGAATAGATATTAACTACTTGCCGACCGCCCACCGCCGTTATACGTCATCACTTTAGAGATGAATATCTCGGTAACGGTAGCAGCTGCTGCCACAATCGAGATATTCATCTCTTCTGTGGGCGGCCGTGTTAACGATAATGGCGGTCTCCGCGGCGAATCCGCCACGAGATCGCCGTTATCGGTGGCGGGATAGGGCCCCCCCCCCCTCCCGCCGCTGTTCCGCGCCCTCCGCCGCTTACCGGAGCCGTCGGTAGCGGCGGAGGAGATCGCGACCATCCGGCAGCTGAGCGGGGACGAGACTGAAGGAAAAATCTCCTTCGCCCATCCCCATAGCTCCGCTGGGCGGAAGTGACGTCAAAACGTCAGTCCCGCCCAGCGTCTTAAAGAAACATTTTTTTTTTTGTCATTTGAAAAAATGAAATTTCCAAATTTTTTTTTTTTTTTTGCATTTAAGCCTAAATATGAGATCTGAGGTCTTTTTGACCCCAGATCCCATATTTAAGAGGACCTGTCATGCTTTTTTCTATTACAAGGGATGTTTACATTCCTTGTAATAGGAATAAAAGTGATAATTTTTTTTTTTTTTTTTTTTTTTCAGTGTTAAAAATTGTAAAATAAATAAAAATAAATGCGAAAAGCAAAAAAAAATTTTTTTAAAGCGCCCCGTCCCGACGAGCTCGCGCGTAGAAGCGAACGTATACGCGAGTAGCGCCGACATATGAAAACGGTATTCAAACCACACAAGTGAGGTATCGCCGCGATCGTTAGAGCGAGAGCATTAATTTTAGCCCTAGGCCTACTCTGTAACTCAAAAAATGCAACCTGTAGAATTTTTTAAACGTCGCCTATCAAGATTTTTAAGGGTAAAAGTTTGACGCCATGCCACGAGCGGGCAAAATTTTTAAGCATGACATGTTGGGTATCATTTTACTCGGCGTAACATTATCTTTCACAATATATAAAAAAATTGGGCCAAATTTATTGTTGTCTTATTTTTTCATTTAAAAAAGTGAATTTTTTCCAAAAAAAGTGCGCTTGTAAGACCGCTGCGCAAATACGGTGTGACAAAAAGTATTGCAATGACTTCCATTTTATTCTCTAGGGTGTTAGAAAAAAAAATATATAATGTTTGGGGGTTTTAAGTAATTTTCTAGCAAAAAAAAATGGTTTTGTCTCGTAAACACCGACTCTGAAAAACAGGCCCGGGGCTAAAGTGGTTAAGGGGAACCCCGCCATCAATTTAAAAAAAAATGACGTGGGGTTCCCCCCAAATATTCATTCCAGACCCTTCAGGTCTGGTGTGGATTTTAAGGGGAACTCCACCCTAAATTGAAAAAAAAATGGCGTAGAGTTCCCCCAAAAATCCACACCAGACCCCTTATCCGAGCACGTTAACCTGGCGGGCCGCAGAAAAGAGGGGGGGACAGAGTGCGGCCCCCCCTCTCCTGAACCGTACCAGGCCACATGCCCTCAACATGGGGAGGATGTCCCCATGTTGATGGGGACAAGGGCCTCATCCCCACAACCCTTGCCCGGTGGTTGTGGGGGTCTGCAGGCGGGGGGGCTTATCAGAATCTGGAAGACCCCTTTAACAAAGGGGACCCCCAGATCCTGGCCCCCCCTATGTGAATTGGTAATGGGGTACATTGTACCCCTACCATTTCACGAAGGAAGTGTAAATAGTTAAAAAAAAACACCCTCTGTTGCGTCAGAGGGTGCGGGGTCACGTGACAGGTGGCCCCGCCTCCCCTATATAAGAAATGTCAAAGCTCCAGCCGCGTCATTCCGCTGGGCTGTGTCCAGCGGAGAGAGGCGGCCTCCGATGCTGTGCTCTGGAGCTCTGGATGCCGGAAGATCTTCTCATCGCTGGACCAGAGAGGAGATCACCCGTCGCTGGATACAGACAACGTTGGAGCAGGGAGCCAGAATGAGTGGATTACCACCGCTGGATTTTTTTTTATTAATAAAGGACTTTTTTCTACGGTGTCTGTGTGTGTTTTTCCAACTATTTACACTTCCTTCGTGAAATGGTAGGGGTACAATGTACCCCATTACCAATTCACATAGGGGGGGGCAGGATCTGGGGGTCCCCTTTGTTAAAGGGGTCTTTTACAAATTCTGATAAGCCCCCCACCCGCAGACCCCCACAACCACCGGGCAAGGGTTGTGGGGATGAGGCCCTTGTCCCCATCAACATGGGGACATCCTCCCCATGTTGAAGGCATGTAGCCTGGTACGGTTCAGGAGATGGGGGAGCCGCACTCTGTCCCCCTCCTCTTTTCTGCGGCCGGCCAGGTTAACATGCTCGGATTAGGGGTCTGTTGTGGATTTTTGGGGGAACTCCACGCCATTTTTTTTTTATTTGGGGTGGAGTTCCCCTTAAAATCCACACCAGACCTGAAGGGTCTGGAATGAATATTTGGGGGGAACCCCACGTAATTTTTTTTTAAATTGACGGCGGGGTTCCCCTTAATATCCATTCCAGACCTGAAGGGCCTGGTAATTGAATTTGGGGGGACCCCTACGCAATTTTTTTTCATTTTTTATGAATGAATTCGCTCTGAATTGCCAGAGCCGATAATTCATTTTAGCCGCAAGTCAGTCTTTTTTTCTTTCAGAAATTACACTTTGTGCAGAGACAGTTCTAATCACGGGAAACATGCGCTATTTCACATGCTAACTTTACACCCCCCCTAGGTACGAAATTTAAAGGAATATTTCACTTTTATTGTTTCACTTTTAGCATTATTAAAATCACTGCTCCCGAAAAAACTGCTGTTTTTAAAACTTTTTTTTGCATTGATACATGTCCCCTGGGGCAGGACCCGGGTCCCCAAACACTTTTTAGGACAATAACTTGCATATTAGCCTTTAAAATTAGCACTTTAGATTTCTCCCATAGACTTTAACAGGGTGTTCCGCGGCTTTTCGAATTTGCCACGAACACCCCAAATTGTTCGTTGTTCGCCGAACAGGCAATGTTCGAGTTGAACTCGAAGCTCAGGAAAGAAGGGAGAGGAAAGAAAGAAAGAAAGAAAGAAAGAAATAAAGAAAGAAAGAGAGAATGAAAGAAAGTAAGAACATTAGAGAAAAAGTGAAAGACAGAAATAAAGGGAGAGAGAAAAATGAGGAAAGAAAGAGAGATAGAAGAAAGAAAGGGAGAGATAGAAAAGAAAGAGAAAGAAATAAAGAGAGAAAGAAAGAGGGGAAGAAAAGAGGAAAGAAAGGAGGTAAGAAAGAGAGATAGAGAGAAAGAAAAGTGGAAAGAATGGAGGAAAGAAAGAAATAAAGAAAGAGAGAGAGAGAAAAAAGAAGAAAGATAGGAAGAAAGAAAGAGAGAAAAAAAGAGGAAAGAAAGATAGGAAGAAAGAAAGAGAGAAAAAAAAGGAAAGAAAGAAAAGAGGGAAGAAAGAAAGAGAAAGAAAGGAGGAAAAAAGACATAAAGGAAGAAAGAAAGAGAGAAAAAGAAAAAGAGAGAATGAGAGAGGGAGAAAGGAAGAAAGAGTAAAGGGGGAAGAAAGAAGGAAGGAAAGAAAGAAAGAAAGAAAGAAAGAGGAAAGAGAGAAGGAAAGAAGGAAAAAAAGAAAGAAGCAAAGAAGGAAGAAAGAAAGGAGGAAAGAGAGAAAGAAAGAGGAAAGGAAGGGAGAAAGAAGAAGAAAAAAGAAAGAGAAAACAGACAAAGAAATGAGGAAAGAAAGAAAGAAAGAAAGAAAGAAAAAAAATGAAAAAATAAAGTTTTGCCAAATCATGGCCTCTTATCAAAGAAAGAAAGAAAGAAAGAAAGAGAGAATTAAGTTCTGCCACACCCAGGGATGGACTGGCCATTGGGACTACCATGAGTTTTCCGGTGGGCCGACGGCTCAGTGGGCCGGTCTGGATAAATTCCAGGGTCAAATTTTTGTCCCAGTCCAGCCCTGGCCACACCCATTCTCTTGTCATATTGTGGCCCCTTACCAACCATTGCCCAGGACTTTACTGGCAATTCTAGGACTGTTGCAGTGTCTCCCTATGAATATCATATTATTACACCATTTTCCAACACTTCCTGCATCAGCATTACAGTGTAGGACTGAGATGGACATCCCCTTATGTTTTTATATTAATACTTGTATTTTATCTCTGTGTATGTCGGATTGCTTCTTCCAGCCTTATTAAAGATTTGCCTCCCGTCTGACTCTCCTGCTATGACATCACGGGTGGAGCGCGCAGTTTTCATTCACAGAAAAGTACGCCGATCCGCCACATCTGGCTTTGCTAATTTCTAAGATTCATAAAGAAATTACATTTTGATTTCTCCGAATAATAGGACCAGCCTGCGTGTTGTAGGATGTCTCCGCGTTGCCATGGAAACACAGGCAGGCGTTTTAATTTGTATATTATCTCTTCATTAATGGTAAAGGGGGGAAAAAAAACTCTTTCGGTAAACAATGTAATTATATTCGGCACAGAACATTAACGTTGCATAATGCAAGGAAACGCTCCAGACGTGCTGAGACAAAGTGCGATATTCCTGACATGACAGACGGGAAGAAATTACTTTTCTAGCACTCCTGAAAATTGCTTTTGAATTTGGTGTTGGCAGGGGCAGCAAAGGTTCAGTCCTGAGCCCCCCCCCCCCCTCCTCTGGGTAAGCTATGGTATAGTCCACTGTTTTTTTTTAGAGGGAAAGTCCATTTCATCTTTTAACCAGTTCCAGTCCGGACAATTCTGAAATTTCTGCCATACACGTAAAAATCTGCGGCCCAGATTCTCGTAGAATGGCGTAAAAATGGGCGGGCGTAACGTATCTGATTTACGTTACGCCGCCGCAAGTTTTTCAGGCAAGTGCTTTATTCACAAAGCACTTGCGTGTAAAGTTGCGGCGGCGTAATGTAAATCACCCGGCGGAATCCAAATTCGGCGGGTAGGGGGCGTGTTTCATTTAAATGAAGCGCGTCCCCGCGCTGAACGAACTGCGCATGCGCCGTCCCTAAAATATCCCGGCGTGCATTGCTCTAAATGACGTCGCAAGGACGTCATTGGTTTCGACGTGAACGTAAATAGCGTCCAGCCCCATTCACGGACGTCTTACGCAAACGACGTAAATTTATAAATTTTGACGCGGGAACGACGGCCATACTTAACATTGGTTGCACCTCATATAGCAGGGGCAACTTTACGCCGGGAAAAGCCAAACGTAAACGTCGTAACTTTACTGCGTCGGCCGCGTGTACGTTCGGGAATTCGCGTATCTAGCTAATTTGCATACTCAATGGGAAAAACGACGGAAGCGCCACCTAGCGGGCAAAAAAAAATTGCAGTTAAGATCCGACGGCGTAAGAGCCTTACGCCTGTCGGATCTAATGGATATCTATGCGTAACTGATTCTAAGAATCAGGCGCATAGATACGACGGCCCAGATTAGGACTTACGACGGCGTACATGGCGCTGCGCCGTCGTAAGCCCTTTGAGAATCTGGGCCTGCATTTTTATTTTTGCTAGAGAAAAACCTCAAACATGATATATTTTTGATCAGGAACCCTGGAGAATAAAATGGTTGTTGCAATTTTTTTTTTTTTTTTTACATGATATTTGTGCAACGGTTTATGAAATGCAAATTTTCACTTTAAAGAGTTTTTGTGAACACAAACACAATAAAATACCCAATTTTTTGTTAAAACATAAAACATGATATTAATCTGTGGAGGACGTGCCCGTGCCTTTCATTCACACCATTGTACGTGCGTTCCTTTGCGTGTGTGCGCCCCCATGCCCCAAAACAAGTTCATGTGCATAAGCCTGGTTGGCATGAATGTTCCTGACATGCCGACTCAGAAAAGGGCATTTTGCTCTTTAGTCATGGAGTATAGCTGATGTTGATAGTAGAGTTGTCCCGAGTACTCACCGATACCGATTACCGACACTTATTTTAGTGTTATGTGATAGTTTTCAAAGCACAATACAGATTAGGTGGCACCGATATGCAGCACTGATGGGCACTTATTGGTGGCATTGATTAAGCAGCACTGATGAGCACTAATAGGATTAGGTGGCATTGATGGTCACTGATATGCAGCACTGATGAGCACTGACTAATGGCTGGCACTGACAGATGGCTCTGGTGGCTGGCACTGACATATAGATGGCACTGATAGATGACACTGACAGGTGGCTGGCACTAATAGATGGCATTGATAGGTGGTCCTGACAGGTGGCTGGCACTGATAGATGGCACTGACAGGTGGCTGGCACTGATAGATGGCATTGATAGGTGGCCCTGACAGGTGGCTGGCACCGATAGGCGGCACTTATGGGCATTGGGCACTGATAGGTGGCATTTATGGGCACTGATGGGCAGACACTGAAATGCCATGAGAGGAAAGGCTGTCTCTTGGTACTCCTTGCCAGGGGGGTACAGGCATTACACCTGTAAGGGGCCCGACGGTTCCCAGGGGCCCGGCTGGCCCCCCTCCCTTGTTTTTTTTTTTTTTGCATTACACCTGTAAGGGGCCGATGGTCCCCAGGGCCCCTTACAGGCCCGGCTGGCCCCCCTCCCGTTTTTTTTGCATTACACCTATAAGATGCCCGATGGGCCCCCCCTCTCCCACTTATTATCTCGTCAGCACCCAGCCCCCCCCCCCCGGTTCTCTGCTCCAGGGGGGCCCTGCCTAAAGCTGTGTAAGGGGCCCCAAAAATTGTGATGGCTGCCCTGCTCCTTGCACTCAGCCGCATAAAAGCAGCAGCGGCCATCCTGGTACACCCAGCCCGAACTATATGGGCTGGGTGTAACGTTGTCCGCTACTGGCTTACTGCGGCCGAGTGCAAGGTGTACCAAGATGAGCGTGGGGATGTCCAACCGCTGACGGCGACACGGAGCGTCACTTCCGTGGTTCCGCCCGCAGACTTCCGGTTGCGCCGGGTCGCCCAATCTGATGAAACACTGCCTCTCCCAGATATCGGATCAGGCATCAGGAGCATTTGTGTGAGAACGAGTACTCGTGCAAATGCCCGGTATCGGTCCCGATACCGATACTAGTACAGTGGAACCTTGGATTACGAGCATAATCCGTTCCAGGAGAATGCTTGTAATCCAAAGCACTCGCATATCAAAGCGAGTTTCCCCAAAGAAGTCAATGGAAACTAAGATAATTTGTTCCGCATTGACTTCTATGGCATGTAATACCGCATGTGACCAGAGGTAAGGTAGGGGGGCGGAGAGCCTTGGAAATACTTGGAAAGGCTCAGGGACAGCTCGGCTGAACTCAGAAAATCTCGGAAAGGCCCGGGTACAGAGTATTTCTGAGTTTTTCAGAGTATTTACGAACGGCTCCGATCGGCTCCACTTGTTAACCGCGTTACTCGCAATGCAAGGTTTCACTGTATCTGTATCGGGACAACCCTAGTTGATAGGAAAGCAGTTTGTTGCACAGATGAAGAAGGGATTTTAGCCGTGACGGCTGGTGCTCAAAATTTTTGGGGGGGCGCAAACAAATGAAAAAAATAATAATTGCAGCCTCACTGTGCCCATCAAATGCAGCCACTGGGCCCATCAAACGCAGCCACTGTGCCATCAATTGTCACCACTGTGCCATGCCATCAAACGCAGCCACTGTGCCATGCCATCAAACACAGCCACTGTGCCATCAATTGTCACCACTGTGCCATGCCATCAAACGCAGCCACTGTGCCCATCAATTGTCGCCACTGTGCCCTTTAATTGTCGCTACTGTGCCCTTTAATTGTCGCCACTGTGCCCTGTAATTGTCGCCACTGTGCCCTGTAATTGTTGCAACTGTGCCCTGTAATTGTTGCAACTGTGCCAATTGTCACCACTGTGCCCTTTAATTGTCGCCGCTGTGCCCTGTAATTGTCGCCACTGTGCCAATTGTCACCACTGTGCCCTTTAATTGTCACCACTGTGCCCTTTAATTGTCACCACTGTGCCCTTTAATTGTCACCACTGTGCCCTGTAATTGTCGCCACTGTGCCAATTGTCACCACTGTGCCCTTTAATTGTCGCCACTGTGCCCTTTAATTGTCTCCACTGTGCCCTGTAATTGTCGCCACTGTGCCAATTGTCGCCACTGTGCCCTTAAATTGTCGCCACTGTGCCCTGTAATTGTCGGCACAAAATGCTGCCCCCGGCCCGGCACTTACCTTTCTGGGGTCGGCCATCCTCCTTCCACGGTCCCTTGATGTCTTCTCCCGCCCTCGATGACGCTTCAGCCAATCAGGTTACCGGTAACCAGAACCGGTGAACCTGATTGGCTGAGACGCCTGTCAGTCTTATCCAAGGAACGCCTGAGGGCTGTAATCGGAAAGCCTATCAGAGCCGTTGGCTCTGATAGGCACTTCCACAGCCAACCAGCTGCCGTTATTCAGATGGCCGGCGCTCACCAGGGGGCCGGCCATCTGAATAGTCGGCGGCAGTAGCAATACATAGATTCATGCAATTGTATTCAGTGGCTGTGCGGGAGGGAGAGGGGGCGGCTCTCCGGCGCCCTCTATGGAGGCGCCGCCACTGGATTTTAGCATGAGACAACAGCCAGTGTTCCAGCTTGAAAATACTTTTCCTTCTTCTGACCAAAGTTTTACTTTAATCCCAACACTTATCTGCCCACTCCTCCTCGTACATCCCGTTCTAACTGCCTGGAAGAGACGAATAACCCGGCTGACTTTCCTTTGTATCCTCCGCAGCTCTCTCATTAAAATTAATGATGTGTATTGATATTGCGAAGCATCACTTAGACGCTCACTGTGAGGAATTAGGCTACAAATTATGATAAGGCAACAAGTTTTCCAGCAAAGGCGAAAAATATCACCCACTCAGAGGCACTTCTCTGACAATGGGACGTTAATTAGGAAGCTTAGAAGTCGAACTCTTCCAGGCTGCTAAGTAAGAGAGGGATGAAACGCCCCTTTGATGTCCATACAAGTCTCTGTGAGCTGAGAAGGTACCCGACCTACAATTGTGTCGCAGTTCAATCATAATATCTGTAACTTTCACTTTTTGCAACCCTGTGCCAGTTTATAATTAGGAGGAATCTATTGATATGTACACTATCAATAGTACGCATACATCATACAAAGATATTGTAGACAATTGTGCTCTTCTGACCTTGTAGGGGCAGTTTGGTGAAGGCCCTTTTTTGGTTCCCCAAGACTTTGCCCCGGTTCACAAAGCCAGCTCCATAAAGTCATGGCTTGACCAGTTTGTTGTGGAGGAACTTGAGTATCCTGCACAGAGCCCTGACCTCAACCCTACTGAACACCCTTGGACCCCAACTCTACTGAACACCTGTGGACCACAACCCTTCTGAACACCTTTGGACCCCAACCCTACTGAACACCTGTGTACCTTAACCCTTCTGAACACCTTTGGACCCCAACCCTACTGAACACCTGTGTACCTCAACCCTTCTGAACACCTTTGGACCCCAACCCTACTGAACACCTGTGTACCTCAACCCTACTGAACACCTGTGTACCTCAACCCTACTGAACACCTGTTTACCTCAACCCTACTGAACACCTGTTTACCTCAACCCTACTGAACACCTTTGAAACTCAACCCAACTGGACACCTGTGGACCTCAACTCTACTGAACACCTTTGGACCCCAACCCTACTGAACACCTGTGTACCTCAACCCTACTGAACCCCTTTGGACTTCAACCTTTATTGAACACCTTTGGATCTCATCCCAACTGAACAACTTTGGACCCCAACCCTACTGAACACATGTGTACCTCAACCCTACTGAACACCTGTGTACCTCAACCCTACTGAACACCTGTGTACCTCAACCCTACTGAACACCTGTTTACCTAAACCCTACTGAACACCTTTGAAACTCAACCCAACTGGACACCTGTGGACCTCAACTCTACTGAACACCTTTGGACCCCAACCCTACTGAACACCTGTGTACCTCAACCCTACTGAACACCTGTGTACCTCAACCCTACTGAACACCTGTGTACCTCAACCCTACTGAACACCTGTTTACCTCAACCCTACTGAACACCTTTGAAACTCAACCCAACTGGACACCTGTGGACCTCAACTCTACTGAACACCTTTGGACCCCAACCCTACTGAACACCTGTGTACCTCAACCCTTCTGAACACCTTTGGACCTCAACCCTACTGAAGACCTGTGTTCCTCAACCCTACGGAACACCTTTGGACTTCAACCCTACTGAACACTTTCGAACGTCAACCCAACTGAACACCTTTGGACCCTTAAGCCCTGTACACACGATCGGATATCTGATGGAATCTAATTTTCGTTGGATATCCGATGAAGCTGACTTTCATCAGTCTTGCCTACACACCATCAGTCGAAAATCTGGCCGTGTCCAACGCGGTGACGTAAAACACTACGACGTGCTGAGAAAAATTAAGTTCAATGCTTCCGAGCATGCGTCGACTTGATTCTGAGCATGCATGGATTTTTCTCTGATGGAGTTCCACACAGACAATCGTTTTTTTCTATCGGTTTTTTATACATCGGAAATTTTTAAAACATGTTCTATTCTTTTTTCACCGATGGAAAACAAACCGACGGGGCCCACACATGATTGGTTTGTCCGATGAAAACGGTCCATCGGTCCGTTTTCATCAGACAAGCCGATCGTGTGTACAGGGCTTAATACTACTGAACACCTGTATACTTCAACCCTACTGAACACCTTTGGACCTCAACCCTACTGAACACCTTTGGACCTCAACCCTACTGAACACCTTTAGACCTCAACCCTACTGAACACCTTTGGATCTCAACCCTACTGAACACCTTTAGACCTCAACCCTACTGAACACCTTTGGACCTCAACCCTACTGAACACCTTTGGACCCTAATCCTACTGAACACCTTTGGACCCTAATCCTACTGAACACCTATGGACCTCAACCCTACTGAACACCTTTAGACCTCAACCCTACTGAAGACCTGTGTACCTCAACCCTGCTGAACACATTTGGACCTCAACCCTACTGAACACTTTTGAATGTCAACCCAACTGAACACCTGTGAACCTTAACCCTACTGAGCACCTTTGGACCCCAACACCATTGGGATGAATTTGAACACTGATTGTGACCGAGGTCTTCACATCCAACAGCAGTGCCTGACCCCACAAATTGGCCCAAATTCCCACAGACACCCTCTAAGGACATTGTAGACAATTATGCTCTTCCAACCTTATGGTAACAGGTTGTTGAGGACCCTTTTCTGTGAGTGTCTTGCACAGAGCACTGACCTTAACCCTACCTTTGGATCCCAACCCTACTGAACACCTTTGGACCCTAACCCTACTGAACACCTGTGTACCTCAACCCTACTGAACACCTTTGGACCTCAACCTTACTGAACACCTGTGTACCTCAACCCTACTGAACAACTTTTGACTTCAACCCAACTAAACACCTGTGTACCTAAACCCTACTGAACGCTTTTGGACCCCAACCCTAATGAACGCTTTTGGGATGAATTTAAACACTGATTGTGACCCAGGTCTTCACATCCAACAGCAGTGCCTGACCCCACAAATTGGCCCAAATTCCCACAGACACCCTCTAAGGACATTGTAGACAATTATGCTCTTCCAACCTTATGGTAACAGGTTGTTGAGGACCCTTTTCTGTGAGTGTCTTGCACAGAGCACTGACCTCAACCCTACTGAACACCTTTGGATCCCAACCCTACTGAACACCTTTGGACCCTAACCCTACTGAACACCTGCGTACCTCAACCCTACTGAACACCTTTGGACCTCAACCTTACTGAACACCTGTGTACCTCAACCCTACTGAACAACTTTTGACTTCAACCCAACTAAACACCTGTGTACCTCAACCCTACAGAACAACTTTTAACTTCAACCCAACTAAATACCTGTGTACCTAAACCCTACTGAACGCTTTTGGACCCCAACCCTAATGAACGCTTTTGGGATGAATTTAAACACTGATTGTGACCCAGGTCTTCACATCCAACAGTAGTGCCTGACCCCACAAATGGGCTCAATTTCCCACAGACACCCTCTAAGGACATTGTAGACAATTGTGCTCTTCCAGCTCATGGTAACAGTTTGGTGAAGACCCTTTTTCTGTTTTAGCATGACTGTGCCCCTGTGTACAAAGCCAGCTCTATGAAGACATGGTTTGACCAGTTTGGAGGAACATGAGTGTCCTGCACAGAGCCCTGACCTCAACCCTACTGATGAGATGAATTGGAACGCTGATTGTGAACATCTGTACCTGACCTCATAATTGGGCAGGAATTTTCACTGACACACTCCAATACTTTGTGTAAAGCCTTCCCAGAAGAATGGAGATTGTTGTAGCCACAAATTAGATGGGGGGCAAATCCATTGTTTTGCAATGGGATGTCCAACAAGCTTGCGTAGTTGTGATTGTCAGTACTTCACAAACCTTTGGCCATACAGTGTGTTACGCTACTGCCCTTGTGTATACAACAGATTGCCCCTGGCATGTTGGGGGGTTATACAAAACAGGGTACCCCTATCCAGTTTGGTTTTTCATGGGCCACTGTACATTTACTCCAACTGGTGAAGGAGGGAAGCACTTTGATATCTTCACCTCGAATTCCAGAGAACCTTGTTCCAGCCCTTGTTCCTGTACCTAACTCAGCTCTAAGTTTCTGTCTATATTTGGTGTCAGGACCAGGATCTGAACCCACAACCTCTGTTGCATCCGCTGAGCCACCTGAGATGCTAAACAGCATCCTGTCTGAACTCTTGGTAAATCTTGCCTTGTACCATGTTTGTGGTGAACCTTGAACTCCTTGCTCCTCCCATGAACTTCATATTTAAGCCATGCATTTGCACTTCCAGTTTTCCAGATTATTGTACTCTCTCCAGCCGATATTTTGCTCCTATGCGTGCCTGCAGCTGTCCTTATCTCCACCAACACCCATTACTGACCTTTGGCTTGTGCCGCGACTATGCTTCTGCTTGATCCCAACCTGCAACCCTTGGTTATCAACCTTTGGCTTATTTCCTGATTGCTTTTCTGCTTGATCCCAACCTGCAACCCTTTGTTACCAAACTTTGGCTTGTTTCCTGACTGCTCTTCTGCTTCATCCCAACCTGCAACCCTTTGTTACCAACCTTTGGCTTGTTTCCTGACTGCTCTTCTGCTCCACTCAACCTGCAACCCTTTGTTACCAACCTTTGGCTTGTTTCCTGACTGCTCTTCTGCTTCATCCCAACCTGCTACCCTTTGTTACCAACCTTTGGCTTGTTTCCTAAATAACAGGCCAGGTTTGCAAGATAACCTAAAAACATCACAGGTGATATCAGGCCCGGACTGGCCATAGGGCACACCGGGCATATGCCCGGTGGGCCGCATGTCACGTCTCCCCCAGTGTAACATGCAGGGGGTCCAGAACTGTTAGGGGGTGTCTGTGTAACAAACTGTGGGAGGCTGTGTAATGTAAAGGGGTCCAGAGGTGCAGGGTGCTGTGTAATGTAAAGGGGCCCAGAGGTACAGGGTGCTGTGTAATGTAAAGGGGCCCAGAGATGCAGGGTGCTGTGTAATGTGAAGGGTTCCAGAGATGCAGGGTGCTGTGTAATGTGAAGGGTTCCAGAGATGCAGAGTGCTGTGTAATGTGAAGGGTTCCAGAGGTGCAGGGTTCTGTGTATTGTAAAGGGGTCCAGAGGTGCAGGGTGCTGTGTAATGTAAAGGGGTCCAGAGGTGCAGGGTGCTGTGTAATGTAAAGGGGTCCAGAGGTGCAGGGTGCTGTGTAATGTAAAGGGGTCCAGAGGTGCAGGGGGCTGTGTGATGTAAAGGGGTCCAGAGGTACAAGGTGCTGGAACCCCACATCCCATCATTAACCACCAGTGTTGTTAATCTTCCTTTAAAAAAGTAACTAGTTACAATTACAAGTTACTTGTCCGAAAAAGTTATTGAGTTAGTGACTCAGTTACTTTATTGGCAAAGTAACTAGTTACTCGGAAAAGTAACTGAGATTTTTTTTTTTTTATATTCTACAATGCAATTACGTTCTATAACATCTTTAATATCAAAGATGTTTATATTAACTGATTGAAGAATAAAAACACTATATACAGCATTTTAGAACATTTCGTACTGTGTACAATTATTAATATCATCACACTCCACCTGCCCAGCAATACTGTACAATATAGATTCAGTGTGCACTGCAGAAGTGTCACTCACACTGCACACTGAATCTATATTGTACAGTATTGCTGGGCAGGTAAAGTGTGATGATACTGGGCCTGCCTGGGCATGTGGAGCGGTCCCGTCAGCGGTCCGGTGGAGTGTCCCGTCATCTGTCGTCCCCCCCACTCCCAATTTGATGCCGCTCGCCTCGCCTCCTCACCTGCGCAGGGCCACAGCCCACGGTCGGTCGGTCGGTGCACTACTGGGCTGGCACGGTGAGTGTCCCCGGAGTCCGGACCGTTGGTGGTGGAGTGGAGTGGAGTGGAGCCTCCGCGGCGGCCGGGGGACTGGGAGATGTCGCCATGTCGGCGGCTGAGGTGACGGTGGGGAGGTGAGCCAGACTCACTCCCTCCCGACCCATCACACTACACTGCTACGGGCGGGAGACTTCAGGCGCGTGCATACGCCAGCGTCACAACGTCGACACATGACCCAGAGCTGGCCTGTGACCCAATCACAGGCCAGCTCCATCCCGCCCTGCCCCTGACAGAGTGAGAGTCTGCCCGGACTGCCCCCCCGCGCGCGCTCCTAGTAACTCGGTAACGCCGCCAATGTAATGGCAGCGGCATTGCTGATGGGGTAATAGTAATCAGGTAGATTACTAGTTACCCCTTGAAGGGCAATCGTTACGTAACGGCGTTTATTTAAACGCCGTTACTTACAACACTGTTAACCGCCGCCGCGGCGCCGAGTCTAAAATCCCTGGGCCTATTTTTTGTCCCAGTCCAGGCCTGGGTGATATTAATTGCTGCTTAGTTATTTCAGTATTCTAGTCTGGATCGCCCCAATACCTAAAATCTGGCCTGTTAGTGGGTCCCGAGGACAGGCTTTGAGAACCGCTGTTCTAGGAGGTACAAGGACCTGACGATGGAGACCGGCTCGTTTTTTTTCTTAGCCGAAACATCATTGTTGAGTGGACTTACCCTTTAAGAAATGTTTTTAATAGTTTTTCTGATAGTTGTGTGCCTGCTCCAGTCAGCAGATTGCTTTTCCCTTCATCAAGCCTAACGAGACGGTTCTTCTTAACATACACTTAATTAGTGTAGAAACCGAGTCTGCCGGCTGGGATTCCGGGTCAGCAGGTTGTGTGTGTTTTGTGTTCTCCACTCAATACTTCGCAGTGCAGCTCCTGCAGATCTCCTTCCAGTAAACACTGATTTCTCTCTTCCAAGAATTCTCTATATAAAATTTCTACCTCCACATCCCCGGCGCTGCCGAGATTACAATGGAATGTCGGTTCGCTTAAAAAGTGAACTGGTAATGCGGGTCGTCAGAAATAAACGTTACTTTTGAAAACCCAGCAGATTCAACAGATACATAATATTTATTTATTTATTTGTTTACTTATTTTTTTTGCAGCGGCGATTCGTCCATTAAGGGCCCTTTCACACGTACGGACTGTATGTCCGCTTTTTCATCCGTGCGTTGCGGATGAAAACGGGACATACATGGGTCCCTATGTGATTACGGGTGTCAGCGGATGACCATCTGCTGACACCCGTAATTTGTCCCCCTCCGCAAAGATCCGCATTTGCGGACGGAAAAAAATCCTATTTTTCTTCCGTCTGCCGGATCGGATGAACACGGACACGGACATACGGTCCGTGTTCATCTGATCCCCCATAGGGGAGAGCGGAGGAAAGACAGGGACGGTCCCTGCACAGTGTGCGGGGACCGCCCTGTCAGCTGCCAGCTCAGCGGGGATTTTACGGAGGATCCCCGCTGAGCTTTTGCGGACACACGGAGCGGATCATTACAGATCCACCCCGTGTGAAAGGGCCCTAAGGGCGCAGGGGCGCCACCACCCCACCTCCCCCTCCAATCCATGCTCTTGCCCCCTAATCTCCAGGCAGGGCACCGGACACATGGATTTCAATGTGTTTTTTTTAAAGCACGTGATTAGTGCCTGAGGCTCTTATTGGCTTCAAAAAGGGTGGGCTCAGGGGCCACTTGTGTGACAGTAGTGTGGGACCATTTGGCTGCCCCAAAGACCAGAGCACTTTTTGCGATTCGGCGCTGCATCACTTTAACTGACAATTGCGTGGTCGTGCGATGTGGCTCCCAAACAAAATGGAGGTCCTTTTTTCCCCCACAAATAGAGCTTTCTTTTGGTGGTATTTGATCACCTCTGCGGTTTTTATTTTTTGCGCTATAAACAAAAATAGAGCGACAATTTTGAAAAAAAGCTATATTTTTTACATTTTGCTATAATAAATATCCCCCAAAAATGTATAAAAAAAATGAATTTCTTCCTCAGTTTAGGCCGATACGTATTCTTCTACATATGTTTGATAAAAAAAACGCAATGCGTGCAATATTAAAGCGTGACATGTTGGGTATCTATTTACTCGGCGTAACATCATCTTTCACATTATACAAAACAATTGTGCTAACTTTACTGTTTTGTAATTTTTTAATCCATGATGAAACCATTTTTTTCCCAAAAAAAGGCATTTGAACAATTATTGCGCAAATACCGCGCGAGAAAAAAGTTACAATGACCGCCATTTTATTCCCTAGGGTGTCTGCTAAAAAAAAATATATAATGTTTGGGGGGTTCTGATAAATTTTCTAGGGAAAAATTGAGATTTTTACATGAAGGAGAAAAGTGCCAAAATAGGCCCGGATGTTAAGTGGTTAAGGGGTGACTTGGGGGGAGATTCACAAGGTTCAAGGGGGGGGTCAAGGGTTTGATTAGGAGGGGGGGGCACCTGCACCTGCACCTATTCTTTGAGGGGGGAAAAAAGCCCTCTGTATATATTGTAATGTTTGGGGGACCAGCTTGATCGCAGGACACAGGCTTCTTAAATCAAAACTATGGTTTATTAAACTTAAATGGCTTAGCAGCAGCAAAAACAAAAGAAATAACAGTCTCACCGACTTGTACAGCTCAGAACTGCTATCGCAGTTAAACAGTCCTTCCAGGTAAGTCCTTCAGTAGTAGGTTTTTAGGCAGGACACTGCCAAGTCCTTTCACAGCTTTTCATAGCTTTTCATAGCTTCCACAGCTTTCCTTGTCCACCATTCACCATGCATTGGACTCTCCTACACTCCTTCACTCTCACCTGCACTTCCTGTCTGCTTTAAACTACTTCCTTACACAGGTGCGTTAACCCTTTCCATTCCCTTAAAGGCACCACAGTCCAAACAGAGGGGAAATATAACGTCCTTCCAGGACCCAGCCATGGCGTCCTGTACATATCCCCCCCCCCTGTGCCCCAACGCCAAGGAGGTGGAGGCAACAGTGGAGCTCAAACAATGGACTCGGGAGAGGGCATCTGCATTTTGATGCAGTCTCCCGGGCCTATGCTCCACTACAAACTTAAATTCTTGGAGCGCCAGGAACCAACGTGTAATCCTGGCATTAGTCCCTTTACCCTGCCTCATCCATGTTAAAGGGGCATGATCAGAAATGAGCCTAAACTTCCTCCCCAAGAGGTAATACCTGAGGGAATCCAGAGCCCACTTAATGGCCAGACACTCTCTTTCAACAATAGCGTAGTTTTTCTCCGCTGGTGTCAACTTTCTACTGAGGAAGACTACTGGGTGTTCCTCACCACAAACAACCTGTGACAACACAGCTCCCAATCCTACATCGGAAGCATCAGTTTGGACAACAAACTCTTCTGAAAAATTGGGCGCTATCAAGACAGGGTGTTGGCACAGTGCTGACTTGAGTACCAAAAAAGCCTTCTCAGCGTCTGCATTCCACTCCACCATGACCGATTTCCGACCCTTAGTCAGATCGGTCAATGGAGCCGCCAATGTGGCAAAGTTGGGTACGAACCTCCTGTAGTATCCCACCATGCCCAGGAATGCACGAACCTGCTTTTTTGTGAGGGGGCGGGGCCAACTCTTTATAGCCTCTACCTTGCTGACCTGAGGTTTCACCACCCCTCTACCCACAATATAGCCCAGGTATTTCACCTCCTCCATTCCCAAAGCACATTTTTCAGGGTTTATTGTAAACCCCTCTTTCCAGAGAGAGTCCAGTACTGCCTGGACTTTGGGCAAGTGTGACTCCCAGTCTCTGCTAAAAATGACTATGTCGTCCAAGTACACTGAGGCATACTCCCGATGAGGTCGTAAAATCCTATCCATTGCTCGCTGGAACGTGGCTGGAGCAGTTTGCAGTCCAAAAGGCATTCTTTTGTACTGAAAACTCCCCTCTGGAGTAGAAAAAGCAGTTTTCTTTTTAGCAGCCTTAGTTAATGGGATTTGCCAATACCCCTTGGTAAGGTCTAATGTTGTGATATACCTAGCTGGACCTAGTCTCTCAATAAGTTCATCTACCCGGGGCATGGGGTAGGCATCAAACCGTGAAACTTCATTAAGCTTCCGGAAATCATTGCAGAATCGCAGAGTCCCGTTGGGCTTTGGTACCAACACAATCGGGCTCGACCACTCACTCTGCGATTCCTCAATGATCTCCAGGTCCAGCATCTTCTTTACTTCCTCTGAAACGGCCTTCCTTTGAGCCTCTGGGATGCGGTAGGGCCTGACAAAAACTTTGACTCCAGGTTCCGTGATAATATCATGCTCTATGATACTAGTTAGCCCCGGCAAGTCTGAAAACTTCTCTTTATTTCTCTGCAAGAACTCCTTTGCCTGTTGACTTTGGTATTTAGATAGGGTATTTGCTACTTGGACACTCTCCACCCCAACCTGTGGCTCAAGCCTTGCACTAGCCAGGGAGGTCACCGGTTCCCTGTCTGTCCAGGGCTTTAACAAGTTGACATGATATATCTGATACGGTTTCCTCTTGCCTGGCTGGTGGACTCTATAATTGACCTCTCCCACTTTTTCCACAACTTCAAAGGGTCCTTGCCACCTGGCTAAGAACTTACTTTCCACAGTGGGAATTAGCACCGCTACTCGATCCCCCACTTGGAAGTGCCTTATTTTAGCAGCCCTGTTATAGACCCGTCGTTGAGCCTCCTGGGCTTTTTGCAAATGCTCTTTGACTAGCGGCATCACGGTTTGGATCCTTTCCTGCATTTGGGAGACATATTCCAGGACACTCTTATGCTGAACAGGTTCACTTTCCCACTCCTCTTTAACCACGTCAAGAAGTCCGCGAGGTCTCCGCCAACTCAAAGGGCGAAAAACCCGTGGAGGCCTGGGGCACTTCCCGGATAGCAAACAGGAGAGCTGGTAACAGGCAGTCCCAATCTTTCCCATCCCTTTGTACCACTTTCTTGAGCATAGATTTAAGGGTCTTATTAAAGCGTTCCACCAACCCGTCCGTTTGGGGATGGTAGACCGATGTGCGTAGCTGTTTAATCCGGAACAGCTTACACACATCGGCCATAACCCTTGACATAAACGGGGTACCCTGGTCTGTGAGTATTTCCTTGGGGAAACCAGTCCGTGTAAACATCTGGAATAATTCCCGGGCAATGGCCTTTGAGGAGGTATTCCGCAGGGGTAGCGCCTCAGGATATCGGGTGGCATAGTCAAGAATCACCAATATGTAGGAGTGACCTCGAGCTGACTTTACCAAGGGACCCACTATATCCATGGCTATCCTCTCGAATGGGACCTCAATTATGGGCAGAGGGACCAAAGGGCTCTGAAAATGAGTCACTGGAGCGGTCAACTGACAGGTCGGACAAGAGGCACAGTATCTCTTTACCTCTGCTGTCAGACCTGGCCAGTAAAACCGGTCGGTGATCCGTGCCTCCGTTTTTTTTAACTCCCAGGTGTCCCCCTAACACATCGTTATGGGCCAGGTCCAGAACCTTTCGTCTATATTGTTGGGGTACCAACAATTGCTCTACCACATTTTCTCTCTCCTTGGTAACCCGATACAGCAATTCATTATATATTGCAAAGTGTGGCCACCTCTCATTCGCACCTGGCTCTTGGGGAACCCCATTTACTACTACCACTTGTTCCCGTGCATGGGCCAAAGTGGGGTCCTGCATCTGAGCAGTCCCAAATGCCCCATGGGGAACACCCAAATCCGGCAGCGCAGGGGTAGAGGCCACTTCCTCATCCTCTTCCCCCAGCATTACCTGAAGTGGGAAAGGCTCCTCCCCCTTAGTGTTTTGGTAGGTCTGTGGACCACATATCTTGACATCCTCAATAGTATCAACACTACTTTCATCACCATTAACCCAATCATTAGCATTTTCCCCATCTGGGTCCACATGAACGTTTGGCAGTTCAGGGTTATCCCTCTCAGCAGCAGGAACAGGGGGGCTAGTTTCTCCCCAGTCTCTGAACTGTTCTCCTTGTTCCCACAGTTTTGTAAACAATGGACAGTCTCGTCCTATTATAACATCATGCACCAAGTTCTTTATCACCCCCACCTCTTGAGTAACAGTGCCACATGCTGAGGAGATAGACAACGTGATGAGCGGGTACTCTCTAGTGTCCCCGTGAATGCATACCACCCGTAAAGTTTTTCTTACCGGACCGATCTTCCCAATCACTCTAGGATGAACCAGGGTTACCATGCTTCCAGAGTCCAACAAAGCCCGGGCAGGGAGGTGGTTCACTTGGACTTCACACTCAAACTTTTCCTCATCCAGGTCGAGGTGTGTGGTGCACACTTTGTGGGCACAAAAAGACCCCCTCCGAAGAACCCCGCATTCCATGGGCTCCTCTTGCAGTGGGCAGTGTGCCCGGGTATGACCCCAGGAATGACATCGCCAACATTGTACATCCCCTCCTCTCCGAACAGGAACAGAACGCTGCGAAGGTACCGGGAGTGTCTCTTGGCCTTCCGGGGTGTTTGTCCCAGGGCTCCTTGGAACATCCTTTCGAAGGGCAGCAGTTGGTCGAACAGGCCGTGGCAGACTAGGCCCTATGCGCTTGGTAGGTCCGAGCAGGTCCTCCACCACTGTATATCGTTCCACCATCTCAACAAGGAGGTTTGCTGTTTTGGGGTCTCCATGGCTGACCCACCGTTGGAGGTCATCTGGCAGGGACCTCAGGTATCGGTCCAGCACGACCCGCTCCACAATTTGGGGGCCAGACAACACCTCAGGCTGCAGCCATTTTTTTACTAGTTGCACCAGGTCATGCATTTGAGACCGGGGTGGCCGATCTGGACGATATTTCCATTGGTGTACACGTTGGGCCCGAACGGCCGTAGTCACCCCCAGACGAGCCAGAATTTCTGCCTTTAGCTTTTGATAGTCTTTAGCATCATCTGGTGGCAGGTCAAAGTAGGCTTTTTGAGGATCTCCAGTGAGAAAAGGAGCAATGAGGCCGGCCCATTGGTCCTGAGACCATCCTTCTCTCTCCGCTGTCCTCTCAAACGTAGCAAGAAATGCCTCTACATCATCGCTCAGGGACAACTTCTGTAGAAAATGGCTTGCCCTCACAGTCACCTGGTTGCCAGGGGCAACAGCCGCTGGCTCCTGAACCTGAGACAGCTGTTGCACCGCTTCCTTTAAGGCAGTCACCTGAGCCTGCATAACCCCTTGCTGGGCTGCTTGCTGGGCTGCTAACTGGGCCACCAACAGGCGAGTATTTTCTTGCTGCAGAGCCAGCGCCTCTTTGTGGTAAGTTTGCGCTTGTATGTTAGCCAGGGTCAGCTGTTTAATTAGCTCCTCCATTGCTTCAACTTTCAATGTTTGTGCAGCTTTAATCCAGGACATAAATTCAATGTACTGTCCCTTTAAATGTTAGTTCAATATAAAGTCCAATGCAACAGAAAAAAAAAACGTTTTTTTTTTTTTTTTTCCCTCTTCTTATGCCTGTTATTCAGTCCTGCCCGCATTCGAGCACCAGTGTAATGTTTGGGGGACCAGATTGATCGCAGGACACAGGCTTCTTAAATCAAAACTATGGTTTATTAAACTTAAATGGCTTAGCAGCAGCAAAAACAAAAGAAATAACAGTCTCACCGACTTGTACAGCTCAGAACTGCTATCGCAGTTAAACAGTCCTTCCAGGTAAGTCCTTCAGTAGTAGGTTTTTAGGCAGGACACTGCCAAGTCCTTTCACAGCTTTTCATAGCTTTTCATAGCTTCCACAGCTTTCCTTGTCCACCATTCACCATGCATTGGACTCTCCTACACTCCTTCACTCTCACCTGCACTTCCTGTCTGCTTTAAACTACTTCCTTACACAGGTGCGTTAACCCTTTCCATTCCCTTAAAGGCACCACAGTCCAAACAGAGGGGAAATATAACGTCCTTCCAGGACCCAGCCATGGCGTCCTGTACAATATATATATATATATATATGCAAATGTATGTAAAAAAATCCTTTATTTTCCTCCTGGAATATTGGGGGAAATGTCTACTGAGGTGTATTTTTGTGCTGACTGAGTGGAGAATTTTCCGCTCTGGACTGACATCAGACGCGGACTCTCCTCTTAGCGCCGTCTCCAGATCCGCCGTGACTGGCAGCGAGTGGCCTCTTGCCCCCGGGGCCCCACCAGCCGGAGCGGCACGCGAACAGTCTCATTGATCAGTGCTACATTTAGAACAGAGCCCCGGGCAGAGATAGAAGGGAACGCCGCGCCTCTGACACACACATTATTCTTGCCTGTCTGAGATCCGTTTTTAAGATTCTGCCGCAGTTCCCGGCCAGGTACAGAGAGCCAGAAAATAAAATGAGGACGGAGCGCCGGGAGTGGAGGAGCGCGGTGATAGACGGCCTCCCGGCTCTGTCTGCGGTGCCGACATACGGTGATAGATGTCGGGTTTTCGGAAAACGTTCTTATTTTCCCAACATGATACGAGACTTCATGAGGGGCCACTCCACCCTAAACTGGCCTCATATGGGGTCTTCCCACCATAGATCCCCCTGACTCGTCTCCACCCTAAACTGGCCTCACCATAGGTCCTCCTGACTTGTCTCCACCCTAAACTGGCCTCATATGAGGTCTTCCCACCATAGATACTCCTGACACGTCTCCACCCTAAACTGGCCTCATATGGGGTCTTCCCACCATAGGTCCTCCTGACACGTCTCCACCCTAAACTGGCCTCATATGAGGTCTTCCCACCACAGGTCCTCCTGACTCGTCTCCACCCTAAACTGGCCTACTATGAGGTCTTCCCACCATAGGTCCCCCTGACTCGTCTCCACCCTAAACTGGCCTAATATGGGGTCTTCCCACCATAGGTCCTCCTGACTCGTCTCCACCCTAAACTGGCCTCATATGAGGTCCTTCCACCATAGGCCCTGACTTGTTTCCACCCTAAACTGGCCTAATATGAGGTCTTCCCACCATAGGTCCTCCTGACTCGTCTCCACCCTAAACTGGCCTCATATGGGGTCTTCCCACCATAGGTCCTCCTGACTCGTCTCCACCCTAGACTGGCCTCATATGAGGTCTTCCCACCATAGGTCCTGACTCGTCTCCACCCTAAACTGGCCTCATATGAGGTCTTCCCACCATAGGTCCTCCTGACTCGTCTCCACCCTAAACTGGCCTCATATGAGGTCTTCCCACCATAGGTCCTGACTCGTCTCCACCCTAAACTGGCCTCATATGAGGTCTTCCCACCATAGGTCCTCCTGACTCGTCTCCACCCTAAACTGGCCTCATATGAGGTCTTCCCACCATAGGTCCTCCTGACTCGTCTCCACCCTAGACTGGCCTAATATGAGATCTTCCCACCATAAAATTAAATTGACTTTCTTTTTTTCCCCACAAATAGAATTTTTTTTGGTGGTATTTGATCACCTCTGCGTTTTTTTATTTTTTGCGCTATAAACAAAACAAAAAAACGTCAATTTAAAAAAATATATATATTTTTTACTTTCTGCTATAAAACACATCAAATAAAAAAAATTTAATTTCTTCATCAATTAAGAACCAATACGTATTCTTCTACATATTTTCGGTTAAAAAAAAATCCCAATAAGCGTATATTGATTGGTTTGCGCAAAAGTTATACTGTCTACAAACTATGGGATTGATTGATGGAATATCGTTCTTCTAACGCTTCACAGTGCCCCCCCCACCCCCGCCTTCAGCTTCTGGCCACCTCAGGGGGAGAACTCCGCACTTCAATGTGACTCTTCTAGTCTGCAAGTGCCGATCCCTCTGATTAATCACCAGATAGCGGCTGATTAGATGATTGCAGCAATCAACATACGGTACTCATACATTTCTACTGCTGATACAATATGGTGATAAGCAAAGCCTCTTTTCAAGTGGTTGTAAACCCTTGACTGGCTCTCGGGTGAAATGCAGAGATGAAACAAATCCTCCTACATAAGTTGTACCTGTTTATCTAATTTATAAAGCTTGTCTGAGCTGCCAGAAAAATGAGGGGGCGGAGAGCTGAAGTTTCACTCTGCAGAGCTCAGTGAGAAGAGAGCTCTGAGAGCTGATTGGAGGGAAGGGACACACCCCCCTTCATAGGCGTGCGCATAGGGTGTGCCAGGTGTGGCACTGATTCCCCCTGTGTAGACCCCAGATATTTCCCCATGGCCTCCTAACGGGGGCTGCTAAAAAATTGTAAAAATATATATATATAATAATAATAAAATAAATATAATTGTAAAAAAAATAATAAAAAATAAAATAATAAAAACTACTGACACAAGCCACTGCCTTACTGCCTTACAATAAGCGTATATATTGATTGGTTTGCGCAAATGTTATAGCGTCTACAAACTATGGGATATATACTGAAATTTTTATTTATTTGATTTTTTTTTTTACTAGTAAAGGTGGCTATCAGCGATTTTTAGTGGGGACTTGCGACTGGAAAATAATAGCGGCCACGCACAATGGGCCAGATTCTCATACATTCGCGCTGCTCCTGGGCAGCGTAATATATGAGATCTACGTTACACCGCCGCAGGTCTACAGGTTTACATCCTGATTCTCAGAACACTTACCTGTAGACTTGCGGCGGTGTAGCGTTAGATTGCTCGTCGCAAGCCCGCCCAATTCAAATGGGGCGGACACCATTTAAATTAGGCGCGCTCCCGCGCCGAGCGTACTGCGCATGCTCCGTCGGGTAAATTACCCGACGTGCATTGCGCTAAATGACGTCGCCCCGACGTCATTTGCCTAGATGTATACGTAAATGGCGTCCAGCGCCATTCACGGACGTCTTACGCAAACGACGTAATTTTTATTGAATTCGACGCGGGAACGACGGCCATCGTTAACATTGGTTGCGCCTGCTAATTAGCAGGGGCAACCTTACGCGTCGGGTACGCTACGCAAACGACGTTAATTCGCTGCGTCGACCTCGCGTATGTTCGGGAATCGCCGTACTTACCTCATTTGCATAGACGACGGGGAAAAGCGACGATGCGACACCTAGCGGCGGGAAAAAAAATTACTTTTAAGATCTGACAGCGTAACAGCCTTACGCATGTCAGATCTAATGGGTACCTATGCGCAACTGATTCTAAGAATCAGTCGCATAGATACCCGGGGCCAGATGAGGAGTTACGACGGCGCTAATGGTGTTGCGCCGTCGTAACGCCTTTGAGAATCTGGCCCAATATTGTCACTTTAGGCCCAATTTGGACATTTTCACTTAGGGGTGTACTCACTTTTGTTGCCAGCGGTTTAGACATGAATGGCTGTGTGTTGAGTCATTTTGAGGGGGCGGAAAATGTACACCGTTATACAAGCTGTACACTCACTACACAACATTGTAGATACAAAGGCCCGGATTCACAGAGATCGGCGTATCTTTGTGCGGGCGTAGCGTATCTCATTTACGTTACGCCGCCGCAAGTTTTTCAGGCAAGTGCTTTATTCACAAAGCACTTACCTGTAAAGTTGCGGCGGCGTAGTGTAAATCACCCCGGCGGAATTCAAATTCGGCGGGTAGGGGGCGTGTTTCATTTAAATGAAGCGCGTCCCCGCGCCGAACGAACTGCGCATGCGCCGTCCCTAAAATTTCCCGGCGTGCATTGCTCTAAATGATGTCGCAAGGACGTCATTGGTTTCGACGTGAACGTAAATTACGTCCAGCACCATTCACGGACGACTTATGCAAACGACGTAACTTTTCAAATTTCGACGCGGGAAAGACGGCCATACTTAACATTGGCTGCGCCTCATATAGCAGGGGCTACTATACGCCGGGAAAAGCCTAAACGTCGTAACTTTACTGCGTTGGAATTCGCGTATCTTGCTAATTTGCATACTCGACTGGGAAATCGATGGAAGCGCCACCTAGCGGTCAAAAAAAAAATTGCAGTTAAGATCCGACGGCGTAAGAGCCTTACGCCTGTCGGATCTAATGGATATCTATGCGTAACTGATTCTAAGAATCAGTCGCATAGATACGACGGCCCAGATTAGGACTTACGACGGCGTACATGGCGCTGCGCCGTCGTAAGCCCTTTGAGAATCTGGGCCCAAGTGTCATTTCTTTAGTGTTGTCACATGAAAAGATAGAAGAAAATATTTGCTAAAATGTGAGGGGCGTACTCCTCGGCCACTTTATAAGGTACACCTGTTTAATTGCTTGATATATATATATATACACAGTAAAACCTCGGATTGTGAGCATAATTCCTTTCCCGGAAGCATGCTTGTAATCCAAAGCACTTGTATATCAAAGCGAATTTCCCCATAAGAAATAATGGAAACTCAAATGATTCGTTCCACAACCATTTATCCATAGGTCCTTCAGTTTATAGTCCATATAAAAAGATTATAGCGATGTGATTGGTTGTGTGACCATAAAATGTCCATCCACAAATGGAAGCCTCCGCAAGGGGATTAGGAGCAAAATCCATCAGGAGCCCCAAAGTATAAAAGAGAAGAGAGGCGCCTCTAATGCCCCGTACACACAATCGGATTTCCCGTCGGAATTCTGCTCAAGCTTGTCTTGCATACACACGGACACACCAAATTCCAACCGTCGAAAACGCGGTGACGTACAACACTACGAAGAGCCTAGAATAATGAAGTTCAATGCTTCCGAGCATGCGTCAAATTTTCTCTGAGCATGCGTTGTTTTTGCTTAGACGGAATTCCATACAGACAAATGGAATTTCCAATAGAAAGTTTTTCCGTCGGAAAAAAAGAGAACATTCTAAGTCCATCGGAATTTCCAACAAAAAAAAGTCAGATGGAGCATGCACGCGGTCGGAATATCCGATGATATAATTACGTCTGAATTTTTCCATCGGAAATTCCGACCGTGTGTATGCAGCATTAGTGCATCTTCTTCCCTCTTTTTTTTTTCTTCCGATGTTGACACAACGCTCAAACCCGCTGTAATGCTGAGTGCGCGGTGCGTAACGATTTATATAGTCCTTGGGCGGTGACGACATAAGGGGTGGGGTCACCGGGTGACATCACCCGGTGAGCCTGCCCCTTATGTCGTCACCACCCGGAGCATGCTGGGACTGTGACGTCATAAGAGGCCTATATAAATCGCTGCGCACTGCGCACTGCGCACCCGGCATTACAGCGGGAGGGAGCGTTGTGTCAACATCGGAAGAAGAGAAGAGGGAAGAAGACGATGGAGAAGACCGGGCCCCAGCTAGCAAAAGAGCTGGAATAAGATAGCGGAGGAGCCCGGAAGAAGGAGGAAAAAGGCACCGGAGAGCGCGGAGACGACACCGGACAGCGGAAGAAGAGAGCGGAGAAGTCTGAAGAGACCCCCAAAGTCGGAAGAAGACCCCCGAAGTAGTAAGAAGACCCCTGGAGCTGCCTAATAAATTACTTTAAAAATGGCACGGCTGGGCATATCCACGTACATGTACGTGGCTCTTTAAGCCCAGCCGTGGGGTCGCGCTGGCACGTGCACGCCACCCAGTCCGAACCTCCGCGGGCGCGGGACTCGCGGACCCGATTGCTGCTGGAGTCCCGCGATCGGTCCCCGGAGCTGAAGAACGGGGAGAGCTGTGTGTAAACGTCATAATGTCGCAGTCACGAAAAAAATCGCTGATCGCCGCCATTAGTGGTAAAAAAATATTTTTTATAAAAATGCAATAAAACTATCCCCTTTTTTGTAAACGCTATAAATTTTGCGCAAACCAATCGATAAACGCTTATTGCGATTTTTTTTACAGAAAATAGGTATGAGAATACGTATCGGCCTAAACTGAGGAAAAAAAATAATGTTTTATACATTTTTGGGGATATTTATTATAGAAAAAAGTAAAAAATATAGATTTTTTTTCAAAATTGTTGCTCTGTTTTTGTTTATAGCGCAAAAAATAAAAACTGAAGAGGTGATCAAATACCACCAATAGAAAGCTCTATTTGTGGGGGAAAAAAGGACGCCAATTTTGTTTGGGAGCCACGTCGCACGACCGCGCAATTGTCAGTTAAAACTACGCAGTGCCGAATCGCAAAAACTGTCCGGGTCCTTTAGCTGCCTAAAGGTCCGGGTCTTAAGTGGTTAAAGGGGGCTCCCGGATTCCGATAAGCTCCCAACCCGCAGACCCCGACAACCAACGGCCAGGGTTGTCAGGAAGAGGCCCTTGTCCTCATCAACATGGGGATGAGGTGTTTTGGGGTGGGGGGGCCGCAGGGCGCCCCCCTGCCTTAAAGCACCCACCCCCCATGTTAAGGGCATGTGGCCTAGGACGGTTCAGGAGGGGGGGGGGGGTACTCGGATAAGGGTCTGGTATGGATTTTTGGGGGACCCCCAAACCATATTTTCGGTGTAGGGGGCGTTCCCCTTAAAATCCATACCAGACCTAAGGTCCTGGTATGCTCCTGGAGGGGAACCCATGCCGTTTTTTTTATTTAAAATTTGGCGTGGAGTTCCCCCTCATGATTCATACCAAACACAGTGCCTGGCATTGGCGGGAATCCAAGTCGGATCCCCGTCGCTTCTTTTTCGCGCTCGCTGTAATATGTTTTTCCTATTGCGGCCAGCGCGAGATGTACAGTACCCTGTTGCCGAGAACCAGCGCGATGCGATCGCTCTGGAAACACATTCTCCCGGGCAGGTACTGTATATCAGTGTGCTTCACCTCTGAGCAACAACTATTTTATACAGGACTATATGTGTTCACTACATGGATTGGTTCATGTCAGAAACCAAGAATCAGACCGAGACAGTACAGTTAAATCACATTTGTTTATTAATAATAATAATAATAATAATAAAAGATAAACAGAGTAAGCGCAGTCAAAACATAGCCAGAGTTCAGGAACCGGATCGGATAGTCAGCCAAGCCAAATGTCAGAGAGCCAGAGAAGAACGTAGTAGAACAGCAAGCAGGATCAGGAGCCAGAAGGAACGTCAGCCAAGCAAGTCTTCAACAGGAACACAGGAGTCTCTGTGATTTTAACCAAGGCGAAGGCAGAGAGCAACTGAGCTGGAAGGCTTAAGTAGGCAGGACTGACGAGCAGGATCATCAACAGGTGAGTCACTGTGGAGAGATAGGAGCTGGCAATTAACCGACAGCTGAGCGGCCTGCCCAGAGAAGGAAGGGCTGAGTCCAGTTCTGACAGTTCATTCATTTGGACATTTCCCATAATCTTCCATATATGAGTTATATTTATATACCGTATTTATCGCGGTATAACGCGCTCCCGCGTATAGCGCGCACCCCTAAAGTTGCCCCGAATCCTGTGTAAAAAAAGTTTTTTTTGTACTTACAGTTTTGGTGTCTTGGTCCATTGGCGGCCTCGTCGGGTCCGGCGTCCGTCTGCGGCTTCGGGTGTCCTCTTCGTCGGGTCCGGCGTCC